>NC_138213.1:17921049-18149812 GCF_964194415.1 Vipera berus
ACGGTCCTATGTACAAGCATCATGATAAATACCTGTAAACTATATTATGGGTGAACACGGTAGCTTGGTTCAGTGACCATACTCCGAAATTCCCAATACAGACTCTACCACAAAACACCCGAAGGCTGTTGTAGCCAGGTCAAACAACTTGCACAAACTCACCTTCCACTAGTGAAAATAATTTCTAATGAGTTGGCTGTCAACAACAGAGATGCTACAGGCATAAACACAGAGAGCGGAAAGCAGTTTTAGCTCAAGGTGATTAAGGCGTAACCTGTCAGGTTTAAGATAATTACCGCTTGGTTAATCAACTCTTGGCTTAATGTGTGTAAGGCAATTAAAAAACAAAACCCTTCCAAATGCATCTTTTAAGCCAAATGGGGAAGCAAACACGTCGTTCTTTCCAGAATAGACTTTTTCTTTCAGAGAATCGTTCTTTATGCTGAGTAGTACATATAATATTTTGTAGGGGCAAATTTGCGCTTCTGCCTACCGACTGCAGCTCCTCAGCTCAAAAAAGAATCAGAAAAGATGAAAGATACAGGAAGATACAGGAAGCTAAAATGGGTGGGTGGAGAGTTTACCCCACAACCAGTGGTGGGATTCAGCCAATTCGCATCACTTTGGCGGAACTGGTAGCTAATTTTTTGTTGCCCAGGCCCCGAACGGACTTCCGGAAGTGGCATCCACACAGAGAACCATTTGTTCACCTATTTGAATCCCACCACTCCTTCCTTCCTTCCTTCCTTCCTTCCTTCCTTCCTTCCTTCCTTCCTTCCTCCCTCCCTCCCTCCCTTCCTGTGGTAGGATTCAGCCACTTCACACCACTTCGGCACAACCGGTAGCTAATTTTTTGTTGCCCAGGCCCAGAACGGACTTCCAGAAGTGGCATCCATGCAGAGAACCGGTTGTTCACCTATTTGAATCCCACCACTCCTTCCTTCCTTCCTTCCTTGCTTCCTTCCTTCCTTCCTCCCTCCCTCCCTTCCTGTGGTAGGATTCAGCCACTTCACACCACTTCGGCACAACCGGTAGCTATTTTTTTGTTGCCCAGGCCCAGAACGGACTTCCAGAAGTGGCATCCATGCAGAGAACCGGTTGTTCACCTATTTGAATCCCACCACTCCTTCCTTCCTTCCTTCCTTCCTTCCTTCCTTGCTTCCTTCCTTCCTTCCTTCCTTCCTTCCTTCCTTCCTTCCTTCCTTCCTTCCTCCCTCCCTCCCTTCCTGTGGTAGGATTCAGACACTTCACACCACTTTGGCGGAACCGGTAGCTAATTTTTTGTTGCCCAGGCCCAGAATGGACTTCCGGAAGTGGCATCCACGCAGAGAACCGGTTATTCGCCTATTTGAATCCCACCACTTCCCCCAACCACTCTTTCTTCCTGAATTCTGGCCTACGTAATCCAACGGCACTGTACAAAGTTACTTATGGCTGTTTTTCACGCTTACGACCGTTGCAGCATCCCTCTGGTCACATGATGAAAATTCAACTGTGGGAAGAAAGTTTGTAAAATCGGGCAAAAAATAAATCACTTTAACGAACGTCTCACTTAGCAACAGACACGTTGAGCTCCATTGTGGTTTGTTAAGTCGAGGACTACTGTAATTGTCTAGTAAGCCGCCCAGAGTCACCTCCGCAAGATGGGAAGCGTGCGAGTTTAACAATGGATGAAAATAAAATGAAAGTTGGCAGATTCAAAAGCGAAAGACCATTTGGGTAATAAAGTAGTGCTTTAAAAAAATCTGCCCCAATATCCTTCTGCTTGTTATAATTTCATTCTATTTATTTTTATATCTGGGCAGCAAACAACCAAGTTACAGGTAATCCTCAACTTACAACCCTTTGTTTAGTGACTGCTCAAAGTTACAACTTAACAACTGCAGCGATTCACTTCACAACGGGGGCAAGAAAATGGGGCAAAACTCACTTAACAAATGTCTCACTCAGCAGCAAAACCTGTGGGTTCAGTTGTGGCTGTTAGTCAAGGACTACCTATAGATTATATAAATAAACACTGCTCTAGGATGATCTATACCAGCAGCTAAGCTCCTTAAGTTTCTTTAAAATTTGACATCTCACAACTGCATTCAAGTTAAAAGCAGCTGAAACTGCATTTTATTATTAGCGTTCAAATCAACTTTATTATGAAACTTGTCAAACTGGACAAGCAAAAATGTTCTAGATGTTCCCAAGGAGACATTTTTAGAGATCCTATTGCCAGAGATGCAAGATATAAAAAGATATTTTAAACAAAAATCCCTTGAGAACCACAGAGGGCATGAAATTAAAATCAAGACAAATAGTTGCCTGGCTTTACATGTGCACTGCAGCTCAGCCTGTTATTTATTCATTTTCTAAGGAGAAAGAGAATTTCCAGAAGAGAAACCCGTGAGGGACGAATAAGGGGTTGGGAAAATGAGAATATTTCTAACTCAGGGTTGAAATGAGCGGCTCCTTGGTGTTCTCTGAGCTTGGTGATTTTCTTGCAGATGTTTCATTGCCAAACTAGGTAACATCATCAGTGCCAGAAGGGAGTGGAGTTTGCAAGGAGAAGGAAAAGGAAGGAGGAGGAGGAGGAGGAGGAGGAGGAGGAGGAGGAGGAGGAGGAGGAGGAAGAAGACTGTGAAATCCTTGGTGCTTTTGAGGGACAACTTTAAAGGGTTCTTGGCGCTCTCTGAGCTTAGTTGTTTTCCTGCAGATGTGTCATTACAAAACTAGGTAACATTATCAGTGCCAGAAGGAAGTGGAGTTTGGGAGGAGGAGGAAGAGGAAGAAGAAGAGGAGGAGGAAGAGGAAGAAGAGGAGGAGGAGGAGGAGGAGGAGGAAGAAGAAGAAGAAGAAGAAGAAGAAGAAGAAGAAGAAGAAGAAGAAGAAGAAGAAGAAGAAGAAGAAGAAGAAGAAGAAGAAGAAGAAGAAGAAGAAGAAGAAGAAGATGGAATTCTTGGTGCTTTCTGAACTTGCTTATTTTCTTACAAGCGTTTCATTACCCAATTAGGTAACATCATCAGTGCCAGAAGGGAGTGGAGTTTGCAAGGAGAAGGAAAAGGAAGGAGGAGGAGGAGGAGGAGGAGGAGGAGGAGGAGGAGGAGGAGGAGGAAGACTGTGAAATCCTTGGTGCTTTTGAGGGACAACTTTAAAGGGTTCTTGGCGCTCTCTGAGCTTGGTTGTTTTCTTGCAGATGTGTCATTACAAAACTAGGTAACATTATCAGTGCCAAAAAGGAGTGGAGTTTGTGAGGAGGAGCAGGAGGAGGAGTAGTCCTTGCTCCTCTCTCAGCTTGCTTGTTTTCTTGCAGATGTTTCATTACCCAATTAGGTAACATCATCAGTGCTAAAAGGGAGTGGGGTACAAACTGATGATGTTAGCTAGTTTGGTAGTGAAACATCTGCAAGAAAACCACCAAGCTCAGAGAGGACCAAGGGCCCTTAAGGTTGTCTCTTTTGGTGACAAATACAGTTGTCTCTCTCTGCAAGGATAAGAAAACCAGCAAAAAACAATTCTAAGACCAATTCTACACAAACCTGCAAAGTGGGGGGAGGGGGGAGAGAGACAGAAGGGCTATTAATTATGAATTCCATCCTTGAGTACCTGTTGAAAAAAATCTCTTCCCCTGGGAAATTTGGCAAAATGGTCCTGGTTAATTCTCCCACCCAGAAACCGGGTGGAGAACTTTTCAGAAAACGCTTGCAGGAGACTTTCTTGTCTCCAACCTCAATGGCGCCTCTGTGGCATCCGGGCGGCAATTATTCCACCAGCCCTTCCTCAACTGGCGGCCCTCCAGCAGTGCTGGATCTCTCCTCCCAACATGAGAAGTTGAGGTGCAACACATATGGGGAGGACCACGTTGGAGAAGGACAAGTTCTCCTAACTCGGGAGAACGAGTTTGGGAGGAGCTTTGCCCAGGATCACCATCATTAGGTGGAGTCCTTTTTTTAACAGAGAAGAGTAATAATGATGATTGAAGGCCTGGAGGCTAAAACATATGAAGAACGGCTGCAGGAATTGGGTATGTCTAGTTTAGTGAAAAGACGGACTAAGGGTAACATGATAGCTATGTTTCAATATTTGAGGGGCTGCCACAAAAAAGAGGGGCTCAACTTATTTTCGGAAACACCAGAAGGCAGGACAAGAAAAAAATGGATGGAAACTAAACAAGGAGAGAAGCAACCTAGGATAAATTTCCTAAGAGTGAGGACAGTTAATCATTGGACCTGATAATAATAATAATAATAATAATAATAATAATAATAATAATAATAATAATAATAATAATAATAATAATAATAATAATAATAATAATAATAATAAGAAGAAGAAGAAGAAGAAGAAGAAGAAGAAGAAGAAGAAGAAGAAGAAGAAGAGGAGGAGGAGGAGGAGGAGGAGGAGGAGGAAGAGGAAGAGGAAGAGGAAGAGGAAGAGGAAGAGGAAGAAGAAGAAGAAGAAGAAGAAGAAGAAGAAGAAGAAGAAGAAGAAGAAGAAGAAGAAGAAGAAGAAGTTGGAAGGGACCTTGGAGGTCATCTAGTCCAACCCCCTGCTCAGGCAGGAAACCCTATACCATTTCAGACAAATGGCTGGCCAGTCTCTTCTTAAAAACTTCCAGTGTTGGAGCATTCACCGCTTCTGGAGGCAGGTTGTCCCACTGGTTAATTGTTCTAACTGTCAGGAAGTTTCTCCTTAGTTCTAGGTTGCTTCTCTCCTTGACTAGTTTCCATCTGTTGCTTCTTCTCCTGCCTTCAGCTGCTTTGGAGAATAGGTTGACCCCCCTCTTCTTCGTGGCAGCCCCTGAGATATTGGAACACTGCTATCATGTCACCCCTCACCCTTCTCTTCATTAAACTAGACATACCCAATTCCAGCAACCGTTCCTTATATGTTTTAGCCTCCAGTCCCCCAATCATCTTTGTTGCTCTTCTCTGCACCCTTTCTAGAGTCTCGACATCTTTTTTACATCGTGGTAACCAAAACTGGATGCAGTATTCCAGGTGTGGCCTTACCAAGGCCTTGTAAAGTGGCATTAACCCTTCACGTGATCTTGATTCTATCCCTCTGTTAATGCAGCCTAGCCCTGTGTTGGCTTTTTGGTGAAAGAAAAATCTTCAGGGTCCAGTCCAAGCTGGGAATAAACAAAATGGAGTCTGCTTAGGAAAGAAGGTTCAGTTTATTAGGTTGCCAGAAACTTCAGTGACAGCAGGATGTTTCTGGGGTGGCTGACAAAAGTGGAGCTGGGTGTGGGGGGATTTTTATACCTTTGGGGGGGTTGTGTTTGGAGTCGTTCCTGTTTGAGGTTGTTCCTGTTCCTGTGTAATGAACTTTGACCTGAGTTTCAGTGTACCCTTTTGGTATTCTAATGGTGGTGGGTTAATCCTATTATGTCCTCACGGTCATGTCTTTAGATTTTGGGTGGGGGATGTAGATTTTAGGGGTCTTTGTCTTTCTAATCCCATCAGCTCCAAGCTTCCTGGCCCCAGTCTTCCCGAATAGGATTATCAAATCTGCATTTCTAAAAGCTGGTTTTTGCTGAGTTTCTGCTTGGGGGAGTCTGGGCTTGCTTCTTCCTAAGGTTTTCTATTATTCCTCTGGGGAAATATAATATTCTGCCTTTTTTTAATATCCCCCAAGAGATTTCCTTCTTTTGGGGGTGGGGGATGTTGACTTCCTACAGAACGACTTGCCTTCAGAAGCTGTGGGTGCTCCATCACCGGAGGTTTTTAAGAAGAGGCCGGAGAGCCAGGTCTGAAATGGTATAGGGTCTCCTGCTTGAGCAAAGGGTTGGATTAGATGACCTCCAAGGTCCCTTCCAACTCTGTCATCCTGTTGTTCTCTTTAGTTAACCAAAAAAGATCTTAAATTAAGGTGCTTCTCCTATCAAACGGAAGAGCAGACTTCTAGAAAGAGTGCAGCGAAGAGCAACAGAGATGAAGAGACTGGAGGCTAAATTGTATTGTGAACAGTTGAGGAAAAGAGTCCCAAAGGTGCTTTTTCAAGAAACAACTGGACTTCCTTGTTTTTTCTTTGAAGACGTTTCGCTTCTCATCTAAGAAGCTTCTTCAGCTCTGGCTGGATGGTGGGGAACGGAAGGATGTATATTCCAGCAAACGACCAGCTGTCTGCAAGGAATATAAATCCTTCCAATTCCCCACCATCCAGTCAGAGCTGAAGAAGCTTCTCGGATGAGAAGGGAGACGTCTTCAAAGGGAAACAAAGAAGTCCAGTTGCCTGTTGAAAAAGCACCTTTGAGGACAACCATGAGCTGGTTGACTGAGAAGCTCCATAGATATTGAGGGAACACTAGCTATGTTTAGTCTAACAGAAAGAAGGACTAAACGTCTTCCAGCAGCCTCAATGAGCAAAAAAAAAAAAAGACAGAAGTACTCAAAAGAAATAACCAGCATTTTATATTACATTCGGAAACAAGTTCGCAATTAGTACATCACTTTTAGCTACAGGTGCCAAAGGGTGCTCTGGGGCATTGCCTGGGCAACCAGCGAGATCTGAACCCAGAGGCATTACTGAACAGCCACCCGTTTTGCAGTGTGCGTGTGCATTTACACTGGCGTCATTTTATTCTCTTCGCAATCTCCCTGGGAATGCCACCTGACAGTGATAAAAAATATTTCATCATTCACTCAACCATCCATCCATTTTTAATAGAAAAAGCATAACTCTCTTTTTTCCCTTTGTTCTTCTTCCTTCCTTCCTTGCTTCCCCTCTTTCCTTCCTTTCTTCCTTCTTTCCTTGCTTCCCTCTTTCCTTCCTTTCTTCCTTTTTCTCCCTCCACTTCCTTCTCTATCTTTTCCTTCCTTCCTTTCCTATTTCTCCCTCCCTCTCCTTCCTTCCTTCCTCCCTCTTTTCCCTCCCTCCCTCCCTCCCTTTACTTCCTCCTTTCCTTCTCTATCTTTTGTTCCTTCCTTCCTTCTTTCCCCTCCCCTCCTCTCCCCTCCCCTCCAGCCTGGGGTTAAAGTATTTGGACCCTGCTATGCTTTGTTTTAATGGTCTCTTTTGATACAGGCTATCTTGTTTTGTTTATAGTTTAATAATTTTAATTTATATTGCAAGCTCCCCAGCATTGATCTTCCTTCCTTCCTTCCTTCCTTCCTTCCTTCATTCATTCATTCATTCATTGGAATGTATACAAGATCAAGAAATATGGATTTTTGGAGTAATGGGTTGGGGACTGACAAATAATTATTCTTTTGTCAAAGAACAAGATGTTTACACCTGTCCTGCAATGATAGATTATTGATACGTGTCATTTGTCAAGATTTGAATTAGTTGAATTAGGGTCAAGATAGATTTTTCAAGAAATATAGTTATCCCTTCGTTCTGTCCCACCTCACCCCAATGTTCATTCTTCCCAACCTCGCATTCCACGGTAGTTGAGTTTCCTCACACTAAAGTCATTCATTAGTCCTTCTTTTCCTCCGAAACACATTTTAATTTATGCAAAATTGAACATCCTTCGAAATCTGTCGTTTCTTGGGCTCACCTTAAACCAGCAAGGAATCCAGGAATGCTTTTCTTATGGGAAAGTCTGTCTAAAGTTCACTCCACCTTCTACCCATCAAAATTAGGTGGGTTGCTTTTGACACCTTCCTCCTTCTCAAGACTGAGTAATCTTTTTTCATCTGTTAATTGCTGGTTGCTCCCTTCAACTTCTCAAGGCCAGGCCCACATTTTTTCACCCAACCCAAGGAAACAACATGGGTGACTATTATTATTTTTTAAGTTGGCCATCCATTGTAGAAACCATCCCAGAAGACACTCACTTGGCATCCATATCTTCTCAGCATTACGCAAAGAATGTTATTTTCATTTTCCTAGATATTAAAAATAACAAGTCTAGTGTCTTTGAAAACATTCCGTTGCTGCCATGTGTTAGCTTGAATTACGACATGACATTTTATTTTTATTGCTATTATTATTGCTGATTTTTATCTCATTGGGCTAGATGCTATGGTCTTATTATTATATTACAGCCTTCTAAATGAGCTGCACATTGTACACAAAGCTACAATCCAGTGCAATAAACAAACATTTAAGTTACACAAGCTTTAGACTTTGATATTACTTTTTTTTTTGCTACTATCTCAGATTTTTTTAAACTTTTCTGCCTCTTTCCTGTTCAGTGAGATAGCAGAATAGGTCAAGTGAGATTATAAATAAAGAACTAATTGTTATGCAACATCCTACTTGGTATGAATTGCAACATAAATATTAATCAGTTCAGTGATTAAAACAGAGCTTCCTAAAATACATTCTTAATACAAAACCTCTAAATTCAAGAGTTCTTTCTCTTTAAACTATTAGACTATGCAAATAAACCATTAGATGCATTGATTCAAATTTCTGTGAGTGGAAGTTAATGAAGTCCTTCAAGCAGGATTTTTAAAAAAAATAAAAAAAACCCACTAGGTTTGCGAAGAATAATTTTCAGTTTAATGTGGTCAAGAAATAATCCAAAATGTTTGAGAGGGTGGTTTTTTTTTTTTTTTGTTCTCATTAAATTTTTGAGGACCGAAAATTATCAACAGGACAATCGCCTGGAAAATTCCCCTGTATGTTTTTTTGCTTTCAATATTTTATTCAAATCTGTATTGTATTTATTTATTTACTAGCTAGTGAGTGGGCTTGCAAGAATATCCTGTCACTTATTTCAGTATCAGGAAAAACTCTTCCCGGGGATTCTTCAATCAAGGTAAATCAAATTAAGGTAAATCCTACTTGTGAGGAAATTAGTTTAGTTTAGGTTTCTTAGTTTACTTATAAGAAATAATCTGTCTTGGACCCAGGACTCTTCAACATCTTCATAAATGAGTCTTAGATGAGGGGATAGAAAGGAAACTCATCAAATTTGTAAATGACACCAAACTAGAGGGGAATAACCAACACTCCAGAAGACAGGCTCAAGATACAGAAGAATCTCGACAGACTTGAACACTGGGCCCATTCCAACAAAATGCAATTCAGTGGTGAAAACAGTAAGGTTTACACTTACGCAAGAAAAACCAAATGCATATGAACAGAATACTGGACCATAAGAAAGGCTGAGCGCCAAAGAATTGAGGCCTTTGAACTATGGTGCTGGAAAAGACTCCTGCAAGTCCCTCGGACTGCCAGGGGATCAAACCGGTCAGTCCTAAAGGAGATCAACCCTGACTGCTCTTTAGAAGGCCAGATCCGCCGAATTTGAAATTGTATTATGATGCGGTTGCCTTGACGTGGGTTAGTGATTGGCTTAATTTAACTAATAAGAGAATACTTCATCTTGAGGGATGGGATTTGGTATATGGGTGGCATGCATATTTGCTTTACGATAAGAAGGTGGACAGGGCTTTTAAATCCCATATTCTTAGAAGTGCTTTATTGCGTGTCTGGAAAAAGTATTATTATAAGTTAAATTATAAAATACCGATTTGGGGAATTCCTGGACACGCGATAGAGAGCGTATCTATGGGAGTGAGTTTGGATATGGTTTCTTATAAGGAACTACTTAGATTGCAAGGGAATGATTGGCAACTTAAATCATTAGATGAGTTAAGACAAGAAAACATAAGTTACTCTTGGTTTCAATATACCCAATTGAAAGCTAGGTGGAAGTTAGACCAAAAGGTTGGCATCACAATTATAGATCAAAATTTAGTAAAACAAATTAGAGATTTAAATTGTGCACATACTGTATAAAGAGGATATATAATGCTTTAATTGAATTGGATTCGGAAACGGAATTAGTTAAAGATTGTATGATAAAGTGGGCACAAAATATTCAGGAACCAATTTCGTTGGACACTTGGGAGATAATTTGGGTCAGAAATGTTAAATTTACTCAGGCTCAAAACTTAAGAGAAAATTTTTATAAAATGTTTTATAGATGGCATCTGGATCCCAAGAAGTTGTCTAACATGTATCCTAATGTACAGTCTAAATGTTGGAGATGTGGTAGTTTAGAAGCCACCTATTTTCATATGTGGTGGACTTGTAGAAATATAAAAGCTTTTTGGATTAAAATTTGGTGGAACATTCAAAAGATTTTTAAGAGAAAGATAAAGTTTTCTCCGCAATTGTTTTTATTGGGTATTGTTGTAGATTGTGATGTTAAAGAAACTAATTTGATGTTGAATATGATAACAGCAGCACGGTTACTGGTGGGACAATATTGGAAGAAGGATAGTTTGCCTACTATAGAAGAATGGGTGTTTAAAGTTTCGAATCTTGCAGAAATGTCTAATATTTCTGCTTACTTGAAAGATCATTCACAGGAAAGATATATTTCAGTTTGGAGGAGATGGATAGATTATATTCAGAACAAATATGGGACCAAAAAGTTCCATTTAGCTTATGAGTAGATTTTAGTGGGATATTGTTATTGGTACTTTGTATGTAGTTATGTTAAAGGGGAGTTAAAGCACATTATGAATTTGGTTAATTGTATAATATGCATAATTTTTATTTAGAATATGATTATTATAACTATAATCCTGTATTTAGCTCTGGGAAGTGGGGGGAGAAGTGGGCGGGTTTGGGGTGGGGGGGATTCGGGGATATATTGTAAAATTTTGTTTTTGTAAAACTCTTTAATTAAAAAAAAAAGAAGGCCAGATCCTGAAGTTGAAACTCAAATACTTTGGCCACCTAATGAGAAGGAAGGACTCACTGGAGAAGAGCCTAATGCTGGGAAAGATTGAGGGCAAGAGAAGAAGGGGACGACAGAGAAGGAGGTGGCTGGATGGAGTCACTGAAGCAGTAGGCGTGAGCCTAAATGGACTCCAGAAGATGGTAGAGGACAGGAAGGCCTGGAGGAAAGTTGTCCATGGGATCACGATGGGTCGGACATGACTTCGCAACTAACAACAACAACAACATATGTACAGAATAGGTAGCACCTGCTCAACTGGTAGCAACTGTGAGAGGGATCTAGGAATCCTAACGCAGGGGTCCCCAACCCCCAGTCCATGGACTGACATCACTCCACTGCATGCAAGCAACCAGCCCGTGCAAACAAGTGAAGCATCCCATCCACAGGATGCAGGCAGCATGCAAAACCACAGCCCCTTCCAGTCTGTGGAAAAACCTCTCTCCACGGAATCAGTCCATGGTGCCCAAAGGGTTGCGAGCCACCATCCTACTAGACAACCACTTAGATACTGTGAGCCATTGTTAATGGAAAGCCACTTAGGTATGCATTTCAGCTGCCAAGAATGCCGGTGCAGTCCTGGGCTGCATCAACAGAGGGATAATTTAAAGATCGCACTGAAGTGATGGTACTGTTTTATACTATACTGCTAAGACCCCATTTGGAAAATTGCACCCAGTTCTGATCATATTACAAAAAAGAACGTTGAGACTCTAGAAAAAGTGCAGAGAAGAGCAACAAAAGACGATTAGGGGGTCTAGAGCAGTGGTTCCCAACCTTTCCGACTCTGTGGACTGGCAGGGTGCTGGTGGCAGCGGCAGCAGGGGTGGGGAGGGGATGGTTTGGCACGCGTGCCCACTGCTCGCACAAATGGAGCCTCGCACACTCACACGCTTTCCTGCCACTTGCAAAGTGCAGCTCCCAATGGGCCATGGCCTGGGGATTGGGTACCCCTGATCTAAAGGCTAAAAACGTATGGTGAACAGTTGCAGGAAGTGGGAATATCTAGTCTAATGAAGAGAAGGACTGGGGGGGGGGAGATAGGATAGCTGTCTTCCAGCACTTGAGGAGCTGTCACAGAAAAGAGGGGGCAACCCATTCTCCAATGCACCCAAAGGCAGGACAAGAAACAACGGATGGAAACTAAGCAAGGAGAGAAGCAACCTGGAATTAAGGAGAAATTTCCTGAGAGTGAGAACAATTAACTAGTGGAACAGAAGTTGCCTCCAGAAGTTGTTGATGCTCCATCCCTGGAGGTTTTTTAAGAAGAGATTGGACAGCCATTTGTCTGAAATGGTCCTGTTTGAGCAGGGGGTTGGGCTAGAAGACCTCCAGGGTCCCTTCCAGCCCTAGAATTCTATGTTCTATGTTCTAATTGACAGTTTCCTTTTGCAAGGACTTTCCTGCCATCCAAGATGGTTAGATTCCTGAGAGGTCTGCCTGATGAAATATAAGATGAAACAAAAGACGTCCCTAGGAAAGAGCGGCATCTGCTTGGAGATCAGATTTATGTTACACAAGAACTCTTGGCTATCCTACAGAACTTACGGAAGCATCACAGATATCTCAGTAATGGTGATTGTGACCAAGTTGAAAAAGAACCTGGCCTAATTTCATGTGCAATACCAGCTGTAGCTTCGGATTAGGTGACACTCCGTTCTCTTGGCTGTTGGAGGTCTCCAAGGGGATACCCTCTGAAAACCCTCCCAGTTTCGATTCTGTATGACTGTTCCGTGGACAAGTGGACAATCACTTCAATATGAGCCAGCAGTGTGCTGCAGCTGCCAAAAAAGCCAACACAGTGGTAGGCTGCATTAACAGAGGGATAGAATCAAGTTCACATGAAGTACTAATACCACTTTACAATGCCTTGGTAAGGCCACACCTGGAATACTGCATCCAGTTTTGGTCACCACAATGTAAAAAAGATGTCGAGACTCTAGAAAAAGTACAGAGAAGAGCAACAAACATGATTGGGGGACTGGAGGCTAAAACATATAGGGAACAGTTGCTGAAATTGGGTATGTGTAGTTTAACGAAGAGAAGGGTGAGGGGTGACATGATAGCAGTGTTCCAATATCTCAGGGGCTGCCCCAAAGAAGAGGGAGTCAAGCTATTCTCCAAAGCACCTGAAGGCAAGGACAAGAAGCAACGGATGGAAACTAGTCAAGCAGAGAAGCAACCTGGAACTAAGGAGAAGACAGTTAGAACAATTAACCAGTGGAACAACCTGCCTCCAGAAGTGGTGAATGCTCCAACACTGGAAGTTTTTAAGAAGAGACTGAAATGGTATAGGGTTTCCTGCCTGAGCAGGGGGTTGGACTAGATGACCTCCAAGGTCCCTTCCAACTTATGATGAGGAGGAGGAGGAGGAGGATGTGCATGGATGCTCAGGAGCCACCAGTAGAATAAGGTACCATACATGGTGGGCTTCCCATCTCGTTCCTTCTTCTGCTTTATTTAATTCAGAAAGTTAAAATGCAAAATCTAAAAAAGAAATTCTTTTTTGGCTTCCTTCTTCTATCAGCTATAGAAGTCCTTGATTTATGACAACTTAGATGGCCACTTCCATTGTTAAGCGGTACAGTCTAAGTGAGTATTCTATTCTATTCTATTCTATTCTATTCTATTCTATTCTATTCTATTCTATTCTATTCTATTCTATTCTATTCTATTCTATTCTATTCTATTCCATTTTCTTTCTATTCCATTCCATTCTATTTTCTTTCTATTCTATTCCATTCTATTTTGATTCCATTCCATTCCATTTTCATTCTATTCCATTCCATTTTCTATCCCATTCTATTGTCTTTCTATTCTATTGTATTCATTTTCATTCTATTCTTATTCTATTCTAAACTGGAGTAGTCTCCCAGTGATCCCTCTCTGACCTGGTTTACTGTTTTCAAGATCAGCCAAACTTGGCTGAATGAGTAGCCAAGGTGTGTGTGTGGGGGGGGGGAAACACAGCTAGCTAGCAAAGTCACAAATTGTTGGGACACTGCAACCATCTCAAATACATGCCAGTTGCCTGAATTTTAATCATATGACCTTTGGGATGCTGCAATGGTCATATGTGTGAGGACCGCTCGTAAGTCATTTTTTCCAATGTCCTTCTAACTTCAAACAGTTGCTAAACGAATGATTGTAAGTTGAAGACTGCCTCTGGGTAGAAGAAGCAGTGGGTCAAGTGGAAAAGCATCTTGGAAATATAGATAGTCCTCAGCTTATGACCACAATTGAACCCAACATTTCTGTGGCTAAGTGAGACATTTGTTAAGTGACTTTTGCCTCATTTTACGACCTTTCCTGCCACTGTTGTTAAGTGGATTGTGGCAGCCGTTAACTTGATAACACGGTTGTTAAGTTGAATCGGGCTTCCCTCCTGACTTTGCTTGTCAGATGGTCACAAAAGGAGATCGCCTGGCCCTGGGACAACACCGCAACCCCTCATAAACATGAGACAGTTGCCAAACATCTCAGTTTTGATCTCATGACTGTGGAGATGCTGCGATAAGTGCAAAAAATGGTCATAAGTCACTTTTTTTGCAGGGCTGTTGTAACTTTGAACAGTCACTAAACAAACTGTTGTAAGTAAAGGACTACTTGTGATCCCTTTAAAGCCCGGGGTGTCCAACTATGGGAGGGGTACGCAACCTCAGGCTCTTTTATGACTTGTGGACATCAGGTTGAAGTAATAATAATAATTTAATAATTTAATTTGTATACCGCCCTTCTCCCGAAGGACTCAGGGCGGTGAACAGGGCAATACATAATAAAAACAGAATACAAAAATTAAAAAGCCATTAAACCATTATGCCCATAAAATTAATACATATTAAAATTAAAACTATTTATAAAAACCCAACCCCATCCCGTCAGACCAGGCCAGCTTGTTCAAAAAAGAAGGTTTTGAGATCGCGCTGGAAGGAGCGAAGGTCGGGGGCCATCCGGAGCTCGACCGGTAAGCGGTTCCAGAGGTCCGGCGCGCCCACAGAGAAGGCTCTCCCCCTGGGGGCCACCAATCGGCATTCTCTGATCGGAGGCACCCTGAGGAGGCCCTCTCTGTGGGAGCGCACTGGACGGAGGGAAGTTGACGCCGGCCGCAGGTGTTGCCGTAGGTAATCCGGACCGATGCCATGAAGGGCTTTGTAAGTCATCAATGAGTCCGAGGTTGCGTACCCCTAAACCAGGGCTTTTCAACCAGTGGTACGGATACCACCTGTGGTACATTGGCACCTGGCGGGTGGTACATGATCATCCTAGAAAAGTGGTAGCGGGGGAGGGGAATGAGCTGAACTGGTGGCAGCACCGCACAAGCCTGAGCGAGAGACGGCTGGAGCTGCAGGGCTGTCAGGGCTCAGCGGAAGCACCAGGATCAGCGCCAGGCTCCAGCTGGAGCTCAGCACTGATCCTGGTGCATCTGCTGAGCCCAGAAGAAGCGCTGATCAGCTAGAATGTTGCAGCATCTCCAGGGTCTTGTGATTTACATTCAGATGCTTGGCAACTGATTCATATTTATGATGGTCACAGTCTCCCAGGGTCATCTGAAGTGACCAAAACCTGCTGCAACCACCCAGCAGATGAGGGGGGGGAAATAAAAACCAAACACTCCCCCCACCCCACCCCCGCTGCCAATCCTCAACAGAAATGCTCACAACAATGAAAACCTCAGATAGGAGGAAGAGCACTGCCAGGCAGGCAGGCAGGTGTCTTGCTCGGCTGTGGCTTCGGGGGCACTTTTTTCAGTGCCATTGTAACTTCAAACAGTCACTAAGCAAACTGTTGTAAGTTGAGGACTATCTGTATTTCATCACTTTTTTCCTTTTTTTTTTTGGTCATCAAGTTTTTGACACCTTGCTAGGCGACTGGTGGTACTCGGATGTTGCCATATCCTAAAAGTGGTACAATGGGTGAAAAGGTTGAAAAGCCCTGCCCTAAACTATGGCAACATGAAGAACTGAGGACTTCAACTCCCAGGATTCCCCAGCCAATATAGCTGGCTGGGGAATTCTGGGAGTTGAAGTCTACCGGTCTTCAAGTTGCCACAGTTGGACAGCCCGGGCTTTAAAAGGAACTTACTTAACTTGAATCTTTGTTGCTCCTTTTCTGCTTTCTCTCCTATTGTAATTTCAGATGGGGGTTCCAATGTTACATTTACAACCCCCCAAAGAATATTTGGAACTGTGGTCCTGGAAGGAATTGGGGGTGGGGGGTGGGGTTGCTGGTCTTCCCTTGAAAACCACCCTTGCCAGACCAGCTGTTGGTGCAGAAAGCAAAACGCACACATGCACACACACCGCCACCACCCACAGGTATCCCCTCCCCAAGCCCCCAGCACTGCACTTCACATGTTTGCACATGTGAATGCCTCATATGCTCTGAATCAGGGTCAAGACAGTAGCACGCGCTTGTCAGGGGCTGCTCGCACAGGACTCCTCCGTATTTTGGCACAAACATTTTTCCAAGTATGCATAGACTTGTTTCTTTTCCCCTGGCCATAAAAGAGCGTAATCTCATCTGCTGAAATAAGGGATTATCCAGCAGCTCCGACATAAAAGGATTACATTATTGAGGGCTTTTCATGACGCAGAAACAAGGTTCCCACACCAGCCCTCCCTTCTGCCTCGTGAGCTCCAGAAGATATCGCTGCAACATTCCTCAAGGCCCAATTAAATGCTAATTACTGTTCTTGGTTAACTAAGTAGCAATTGCCTGGGAACAATCTAGCCTGGCAGTGAATATATGTTGTTTATCCTTACTTAAAGAAAAGAATTTATGGAATATAGAATAACAAAGTTGGAAGAGATCTTCTAGTCCAGGGGTCCCCAATCCCCGGTCCGTGGACCGGTCCCGGTCCGTGGCATGCCAGCAACCGGGCTGCACAAACAAGCAAAGTCCCATCCGTAGGATGCAGGCAGTACACAAGCCCACACTTTCTCCAGTCCGCGGGAAAACTTTTCTCCACGGAACTGGTCCCTGGTGTGCAAAAGGTTGGGGACCTCTGTTCTAGCCCAACCCTTTACTCGAGCAGAAGACTCTATAACAAGCGGTGTCCAATCTTGGCAACTTTAAGACTTGTGGACTTCCCCAGCATGACTGACAGGGGAATTCTGGGAGTTGAAGTCCACAAGTTTTAAAGTTGCCAAGGTTGGACACCTCTGCCCTATACCATTCTGGATAAATGGCTGTCCGATCTCTTCAAGAATGGAGCACAACTTCTGGAGGCAAGCCGCTCCACTGATTTAATTGTTCTCACTGCCAAGAAATTTCTGAACTTAAAGAAGTTCAGATTAGAGTGGGTTTGAAAGGTCTCCAATGCTCCAAACACTTCCTCCAAGAGGTAGAGGAAAAGATAATCAGTAAATAGATTAATAGAAATAAACCGTATTTGAACAGCATTCAAATAAGATAGCAAAAAGCTAAAGAGGAAACAAAATGACCAGAACACATTCTCTCCTGCAGCCAACATCCAGATAAACAGGGATTAACACTAGACAAACAATCAAGCAGAAAACAATGCCCTAATCAAGGAACTACCAAGGAGAAAACCACATTCCCACCAATCAACAGAGCAAGCTACCGTGTATAAACAAGTGTGCAAACCCTACACTTATTATTACACTGTTGATGTTACCTACCTTGTAACATATGCAAGCAAATAACCAACCTCAGAGAGCATCCAAGACACCAACTCTGAGTTATGGAGGTTCTCCTCTAAAGGGATAAATAATCACTCTGGACCACCAATGTAGGAATGCCAAATGCTAAAAAGAGAGCTGGTTTGGTCTAGTGGTTAAGGCACTGGGCTAGAAAGCGGGAGACTGTGAGTTCAAGTCCTACCTTAGCCATGAAAGCCAGCTGGATGATTTGGGGCCAATCACCAAGTGACTTTGAATTCTAGCCCTGCCTTAGCCATGAATGTCAGCTGGGTGACCTTGAGACAATCACTAGGAGACTAAGTTCTAGTTCTGCCTTAACCGTGAAAGCCAGCTGGATGACTTTGGGCCAGTCCCTTTCCATCCCACCTCACAGGGTTGTTGTTCTGGGAAAAATAGGAGGAGGAGGAAGGTACATTGGGTATGTTTGCCACCTTGAGTTAAATAAATAAAAAGAAGTCAAATAAATCTTGGGTCTCCAAGACTGGAAGTTTTGGGTAAGAGAGGCCCAATGCAAAATATGGCACGTTGGAAGCCATACTGGCAATCGAAAGTCTGAAGAGTAACAGCGTTTGCAGGGGTGTTCCCCCCACCCCAAAAAAGGTGATGACATAAACAAAACCTTTTTTTAACATTCATCACATTTGCAAGGCAAATAAAAAGGGGTGGGGTTTGGTTGCATGATTACAGATGCCACTTTGACTTTTTTGACACCCCACCCCGGTCATGTGTGGCTACTCTCCTACCCCACCTCTTGCAAAACCTAGAAACTGCTTTTAATCTTTTCATGTCCAGTATGGACCACAGACTCTTATGTGTCCAGAACCTTAAGTAGCCCCCGAACAAATTCAATGTGGCTCCCCAGAAACACAACACCCCCAAATTGCCAACAGCATTTGAATTATCAGTGTGAAAAAATATGGAAACATAAAATCTACAGGGAGAAATCTGTACAATGTCATTTTAACACAGCAGAGATATACATTAAATGCAATGTAGCCATTCTCCTGACAATATCTGTATCTATTTAAAGCAGGCTGCTAGCACTTCATAAAAAGGCATGTGTGACCCTCAGCCTGAAAAAAATGGTACTTATTCCTGGCTTGGCATACTTGTCATGAGCTATGATTCATAGTTTACTTAAGCCAAGTGCCGGCAGAGCCAGCTACATCTCATTCAGCAAACCAGTTAGCAAAATCCATGCTGTCAGGCTCAAGGAAGCGAGAACAACATGTAGAGTTACTTCTGAGTAGATCCTTAGGGTTGTTCGCCACAGACAGAAGAGTATAGTATAGTATAGTATAGTATAGTATAGTATAGTGTAGTGTAGTGTAGTGTAGTGTAGTGTAGTGTGGTGTGGTGTGGTGTGGTGTGGTGTGGTGTGGTGTGGTGTGGTGTGGTGTGGTGTGGTGTGGTGTGGTGTGGTGTGGTGTGGAGAAGAACAGAACAGAGCTGGGAGGGACCTTGGAGGTCTTCTAGTCCAGCCCCCTGCTCAAGCAGGAGAACTATACATTTCAGACAAGTGACTGTCTAGTCTCTTCTTAATTATCTGCAGTGATGGAGCACCCACAATTTCTGGAGGCAAGCTCTTCCACTGGTTAATTGTCCTCACTGTTAGGAAGTTTCTCCTTAATTCCAGGTTGCTTTTCTCTTTGATCAGCTTCCAACCATTATTTCTTGTCCTGCCCTCTGGTGCTTTGGAGAATAACGTGACCCCCTCTTTCCTGTGGCAGCCCCTCAGATACTGGAATCCTGCTATCGTGTCTCTCCTATTTGTTCTTTTCTTTAGACTACTAGCCAAACCCAGGTCCTGCAGCCATTCTTCGTATGTTTTGGTCTCCAAGCCTTGGATCATCTTAGTTGCTCTTCTCTGAACTTTTTCCAAACTCTCAACATCTTTTTTGTGATACGGTGACCAAAATTGGCTGCAGCATCTTGCCAGACTATAGCAACTACAGGTAGCCCTTGACTTACAACAGTTCATTTAGTGACGTTTCAAAGCAACAACGGGCACTGAAAAAAGGGACTTATGACCATTTTTCATACTTACGACCTTTGCAGCATCCCCGTGGTCACATGATCAAAATTCAGGGGCTTGGCAACTGATCCATATTTATGATGGTTTCAGTGTCCTGGGGGGGTCATGTGATCCCCTTTTTGCAACCTTCTGGCAAGCAAAGTCAAGACGGCAGCCAGATTCACTTAACAGCCAGGTTACTAGCAACAACTGCAAAGATTCACTCAACAACTGTGGCAAGAAAGGTCGAAAAATGGGGCAAAACTCACTTAACAAATGTCTCACTTAGCAACATAATGTCACAGTTCCGGCAGATGAAACTCTTCAAAGAACTCCAAGGCATTGTTTGCCTTAAAGAATCTTTATTTGAGTAGCATAGCATCGGCACGTACATAGGCAAAGCCAAAATCTGAATTCCCCTCCCCTGAGCAACATAGTATCAAAGCACAATTCCCTCCTCCAATTCACAGTCATAAATCACATTCTCCAATTGGTTTGAAATGCAGGCTTTCCCTCCAGCTCTCCAGCCCGCCATTTCTTATCGTCTCTTATTTAAAAAAAACCTTGCTTCTCACACTGCTCCAGTATTGTCATGTCTAACATTCCTCCTCCTCCCCCCAGCATCATCTAATTCTAATTCTAAGAGGAAAACACAAGAAGGAAAATGGCTGCATCTCCATACATTGTCAAAGCAAGAACATCCGATGTTAGCAGCGTTGACACATAAATTTTGGGCTCAGTTGTGGAATACCTGTATCTGCACAATTATAGATCTGCTCTGGGAACTGCTGGAGAGGGGCCACCTTTGCCCTCTTCCTGCCCACCAGGCATTCCAAGCTTTCCTGTCTCTTTGCAACTTTCCCTCCCTCCTGCAACTCCACACTGCCTTCCACCACACACAGCTTTGTGTGTATGCACCGCACCTGTCCTTCTCCTGTGTCCGTCTGGCCTCTTTGCGTTTCACCTCCATCCAGCTTTGCCAGAGCCCAGCGCTCGGGTTTCTAATCTGCTGGCAAGATTGCATCATGAATTTGTCTGGATTACTCATCTGCATTCTAATACTGAACTTCAGTTCAATGCCCTGCTCTCAGAGGGCCTTGGATTGAAGCTCCTCAGAATTTGTGATGTAGCCGCCACACTACGAGCTCCCCGTCTTGTCTTAGCCTTCTGTGTGAATCCCACACCGCGATACCTTCTCCCCTTTTAAGGTTTTTGCAAAGTTTTTTCCAGCTGCCCATGACGTCAGATTTAAACAAGGAACTGCAGCTATCTTCGCGGGACGTGCAAATCCGGGTTTGTCTGGATTAATTCAACTTGGTTGGCTTTGTGCAATCCACTAAGCCACAGATTAACTATGTTTCTTTAGTGGTTTGGGTAAACCCAGCCAGGGGCTCAGCATTTGGGTGTGGAGGGTGGAGGTGGTCAGGTTTCACTCATTTTCTTTAGGACTCAGGGGTAGGCAACCTTAAACTTCCAACTTCCCCTTGAGCTCCGGATGGCCCCGGATCTCCGGTCCTTTCAGCGTGGCCTTAAAACATTTCTTTTCCATCAGGCTGACCTGGACTGACAGGGATTTTTAAAATGTTTTTAACTTATTATTGGGGCTGCAAGTTTAATTCTTTTTTTAAACTTTTGTATTATTGTATTTTTATTGTTGTTAGCCGCCCTGAGTCCTTCGGGAGATAGGGCAGCATATAAGTCCCAAAAATAAATAAATAAATAAATAAACCTTGGCTCTTTTATGACTCGTGGACTTCAACTCCCAGAATTCCTGAGCCAGCCTGGCTCAGCTTGGAAACCTCTCCCTTTTTCCTCAGCATGGCTGGCTCAGGAATTCTGGGAGTTGAAGTCCACGAGTCATAAAGTGGCCTAGGCCAGGGGTAGGCAACCTTGGCTCTTTTATGACTCGTGGATTTCAACTCCCAGAATTCCTGAGCCAGCCTGGCTCAGCTTGGAAACCTCTCCCTTTCCCCTCAGCATGGCTGGCTCAGGAATTCTGGGAGTTGAAGTCCACAAGTCATAAAAGAGCCAAGGTTGCCTACCCCTGCTTTAGGTAAAGGAGTCAAGCTGGACGATTCAGCAGAACTAGGCAGTTGATGATGAGTGCCTTGAAAACTTCAGCAAATCATTTTTATTATTTATTTAAATAGACTTGTATCACTGTCCAACTCACACACGGAGACTCTGGGCAGTCTACAACGTTAAAAGGCAACAATATAAACCTCCTCAGCAACTCCCACCGTGGTGGAAGTGACAAACATGATCACACAAGTCATTTGATTGTCTCCAAATCAACTTGGGGTCTCCAGGCCCCTTGAGAAAATCATGTCTTCAGGCCAGGGAGGGGGGACAACCTTGTTTCCAAGGGAATCAAAGGAAGGGAGCCACTACAGAGAAGGCCCGTCTTTTAGGTCCCACCAAGCGCACTTCCTTAATAGATGGGACTTGCAATATATCCTGGCTTTCTGCTCTACATGTAGATGCAACCAAATTTAAAATGGTAGTAATGAGATGAAATGGTTAATTGTTGGTGTCTATTACACCCTGGATCATGCTTTGATTGTTTAGTTGCATTTTTCATCTAAAAAAATGGCAGAGAGGAAGGCGGAGATAGAATTCTCTAGCTCTGTTATAGGAAGATCTAGAGCAGGCATGTCAAACTCGCGACATCACGTGACGTCGCGTGGCGTATCACGACTTTTTCGCCGTTGCCGGCAACGGGGTGGGCGTGGTTTCAACGTGACGCATCTGTCCCATGGGCCGGCCGTTGGACATGCCTGATCTAGAGCAATGTTTGTCAACCTTGGCAATGTTATGATATGTGGACTTCAGCTCCCAGAATTCCCTAGCCAGTCAGGCCGGCTAGGGGAATTCTGGGAGTTGAAAGCCACACATCTTAAAGTTGTGTGAAACACTGATCTAGGGCAACTTTGGTTAGAATGGCAAACTTTGCATTAAATTAGTCTTTGGGGAGACCCAAGTCAGCAATCTCTCCATTGTAGTTTGAATGGTTTGACTTGGAAAGCTGTACAAAGCCAACCATTGGGGTTTCTAACTCAAATTTTATAGCTCAGGGCATACCAATTGTAGCCTGTTCTATAAACCACGATTAACTCCGCATGATGGGAGAACTGAATCTATAATGGTGGAGAATTCTTTCCTGCAAATGGGACCAGCTTATAACCTTGACAGTAAACTTGCAAGAAAGCTCACCTTACTTTAAAGTTAGCCGGTGGCTGCATTAACCAGTTGAATTAGGGGGGAAAAACTTAGCAACTATATTCACACAACCTAAGATTATTTTTATATTTTGTGGACCAGCTCGATGGGAAACTGATTCCAACCTCAGTAATTTATAGTTGAGGACATTGGGCGCACTTCCCCAAAGGGACTGGATTTGATAAATCAGCACACAGTATGAAGCAACAGCATTTTTTCAGCTCAAGAGGGAATAATATTGCAGGCCTCCTTCCTTTTATTTAGCAAAAATGACTGAGTGGATTTTGGAAGTTTTAAAAATGGAATCTGGAAATCGTGCTGCAGAACAGAGTGTTGGATTCCAAATTGTCTAAAAATAGCATCAAGAACAAGAGAAGGCTGACTGTCTGTACAAACCCAGCTCTCGTGCTTAGCATTCTGGAACTAACCCTGAGAATCAGCATTCCCTTCTGCCAGCCTGGATCACTTTTTTCTCATGGGTGTATTTTTTAGTAAAACACAAGCAAAGTCGATCTTACAAGACTAGAGTTTGGGTTCTGCTATCTTCCTCTTGACCACACCCAGTAGTTAATTCTACTAATGGCACTGATCTTAATTTCCACATTTAATTCTTGGCTTTGCTTTTGGTTGCCCTGATTTGGTTTATATCGGGGGTTTTCAAACTTGGCCCTTTTATGACTTGTCGACTGGCTGAGGAATTCTGGGAGTTGAAGTCCACAAGTCATAAAAGGGCCACGTTGGAAGACCCCTGGCTTATATTCTGCATTTCTTAGCTCATTGCGAACCACTCAAAGTTAGTACAAATAGTTCTCGACTTACAACTGTTCACTTAGCAACTGTACAAACTTACAAGAGTACTGAAAAAGCAATTCATTACCTCTCCTTGCGCTTACAAGGTGGCTCAGCGGTTAAGACGCTGGGCTTGTTCTCTGGAAAGCCAGCAGCCTGGGTTCAAGACCCGAGCATCACATGATGTTACTTGCCCCTGGCAGTTCAAAAGCATGCAAATGTGAGTAGATAAATAGGTACCACTTTGATGGGAAGATAACAATGCTCCGTGACATCATGCTGGCCACATGACTGCAGAGATGTCTTTAGGCAGCCTGACTCAATGGCCTTGAAACAGATGAGCACCTCCCCGTAGAGTCAGCCATGACTATCAGCGTATCCACAGGGACTCCTTTACCTCGCACCTACAACTGTTGCATCTCCACAATCATATGATCAAAATTTGCCAACCGACACATATTTATGATGGCTGTAGCATCCCAGGGTCATGTAGATTACCATTTGCAATCTTCCCAGGCAGCTTCAGACCAGCAAAGTCAATGTGGGAAGCTGGATCCAACTAAAAACTGCAATGATTTGCTTAACAACCATGGCCCAAAAGGTCATACCATCAGCACAACTCACTCAATAAGCCCCTTAGCAACAAATGTCATGGCCCCAGTGGTCAGTAAAGGACCACCCTTGCAAACTGAAAGGCAGGGTAGAAATTCAGCAAGAAATATTTTAAAGCCTACTGCATCCGACGGTGCAGCTGAAGAGGAATAGATGTAATTGGCTATTTAAAGCAGCCTAGAGGCATCATGTTCCTTCTCACTGCACCTGGCACTCCAAACCCCACTTAGGAACCACCCACTTACTTGTTGACCCTGTGAGTTGAAGAGGCAGCCATATTTCCTGGGAAAGGTGGGGAAATGAGAGCAGAGAGGTTTAAGCAGAGCTATTTAATCTGAACACAATCCAGCTGTGTTTCCAACTAATAGGATGAAGCTTTGTTTGGGCTCTACCTTATCTCACTGCAGAAGGAGAGGGAAGAGTCCTCTTGTTGGAAAAATCCTCATTGCAAAGAGAATTAAAGCCCCATATCTAGAAAATTGATGAGTGGCAAGAGTAGGGGATATTTGCCCCCTTATTTATGACAAGCCTCCTCCCCCCCCCCGCAATCTGGGTGGAAATATTGTGCACAGGAGGGCATCTCAAAGACATAACCCCCCACCTGCTGTCCATGTGGAATATGCCAAGGGACTTCTTCAGTTTGGGCTCCTTGAAGATGGATGGAGCAAACATTTTTGCCTACCCTAGGTATAGCATTCCTGAAGGCTGGGAAGGGTAGGAGTTGTAATCCAAGGCATGAAGAGGACACTAGGGTTTTGGAAGGCTTATCAATAGCCAATAATCTCCAAAATCCTCCAGCTATGGTTGATTAACCACACTAAATTGGATAAACCACAATTGTTTGGTTTCACCAGGTATTCTAAGCCACAGACAAGACAAGACACATTTTGGCTTAACTTATAAGATAAACCTAGATAGAGATGACAGTTCAGAAGCACAAGCTACTTTAACAATGTAAATCAGGGATGTCCAACCTTGGCAACTTTAAGACTTGTGGACTTCAACTCCCAGAATTCCCCATATTGAAATCTTAAAGTTGTCAAGATTGGACCCCCTTGCTCTAGTCTATATGAATTCAGATGCTTGCCCAGAGCTGGGAATTGTAGTTTAGCCCCTCACATTCTGTAATTTTATAAAGCGAAATGGATATATTTCAGGTGGGTGGATATATTTAGGAGGAAGTGTTGCCCACTTTCCTAGCTTTGAATATAGAATTATAGGGTTGGAAGGGGTCTCGGAGGTCTGCTAGCCCAACCCCCTAGTCAAGCCAGAGGCCCTAAACCAGTGGTGGTGAACCTATGGCACGGGTGCCACAGGTAGCACACAGAGCCCTCTCTGTGGGCACACGCGCCATTACCCCTGTCCTAGGCCTTCAGCTGGGTTTTATAAAACCTTTTCACTTTAGGCCTCCGCTGCCAGGTACAAAAAAAAAAGGTTCAATCAATCAATCAACTTCAACTTCTCGCAGGAAAAAAAGATCTCACAAAGTTGGAATTGATTGATTGAACTTTTTAGTCCCACCCAGTCTGCCATTACCACGCCCAACCAATGGGCCATGTCCAACCAATGGGCCACACCCACCCAGCAAACAACAATACATAAGTGGGTTTTGGGTTGTAGTTTGGGCACTCGGTCTCCAAAAGGTTTGCCATCACTGCCCTACACCAGGGGTAGGCAACCTCGGCTCTTTTATGACTCATGGACTTCAACTCCCAGAATTCCTGAGTCAGCTGACTCAGGAATTCTGGGAGCTGAAGTCCATGAGTCATAAAAGAGCTGAGGTTGCCTATCCCTGCCCTACACCATTTCAGACAAATGGCTGTCCAGGCTCTTCTTGAAACCTCCAGTGAAGGAACACCCACAACATCTGGAATCAAGCCCTTGCACTGATTAATTGTTCTCAGGAAATTCCCCCATAGTTCCTGTTTGGATCTTCTTTAATGATCTCCTACCCATTACTTCTTCTCCTGCCCTTGGGTGCTTTGGAGAACAGGCCAACCCCCTCTTCTCCATGTCAGCGCAAGTACTAGAAGATGATTACTAGTTCTTGTGTTCCTTACTGTCTCCAGCATGGAACTAAAGACTTTCTCAGCAAAAGGAGAGTAGGCTAGGACCACATGCCAGCTGTTTCATTTCAGTGGATTTATCTGACATTAGAGACATAACAGGGAGCCAGTTTGGTGTTGCGGTTAAGACGTCAGGCTGGAAAGCAGAAGAGCTTGAATTGTACTCCGGCCTTAGGCACAAAGCCAGCTGGGTGACTTTGTGCCAGTCCTTCTCTCAGCCCTAGGAAGCTGCCAAGGGCAAACTATTGTGTATCGGGTTCTGAAGCATAGTGAAGACGCCAGGCAGATGAGTACAAATGAACAGTTGCTTCATTGGCAATCATAACTGTACTAAGGGGTTAGGGTGTACATTCGTTCTTATATACCTTCATACAACCAATCAGATTGAACCCAACAATCCCGCTACTTTGGCTCCCGCCAGAACTGTTAGAGTTCAATACAAGTGCAGGGGAACTGTTAGTTCCCAATATACATGTGAATAGATGTTTCCCAAGCTTCAATACATAACACAAACCACTTCTGAAAACCTTGCCAAGAAAACTGTGGGGACTTGTCCAACCAGTTGCCAGGAGTCAATAGTGTCTTGTAGGCACAATAAAAGAAAGGAGAGTGACAGTCAGTAGACAGGGAGCTGGCAAGCTGTGAATGCACCCCCTAATGCAGGGGTAGGCAACCTTGGCTCTTTTATGACTTGTGGACTTCTACTCCCAGAATTCCTGAGCCAGCCATGCTGAGGGGAAAGGGAGAGGTTTCCAAGCTGAGCCATGCTGGCTCAGGAATTCTAGGAAGTTGAAGTCCACGAGTCATAAAAGAGCCAAGGTGGCCTACCCCTGGACTAGGCCACTTTATGACTCGTGGACTTCAACTCCCAGAATTCCTGAGCCAGTCACGCTGAGGAAAAAGGGAGAGATTTCCATGCTGAGCCATGCTGGCTCAGGAATTCTGGGAGTTGAAGTCCATGAGTCATAAAAGAGCCAAGGTTGCCTACCCCTGGCCTAGGCCGCTTTATGACTCGTGGACTTCAACTCCCAGAATTCCTGAGCCAGCCATGCTGAGGGGAAAGGGAGAGGTTTCCAAGCTGAGCCATGCTGGCTCAGGAATTCTGGGAGTTGAAGTCCACGAGTCATAAAAGAGCCAAGGTGGCCTACCCCTGCTGATGGTTCCTACGGTTGGGTCTATGTAGGCCTCTGAGATGGGTTTGTTTTTATTTCAGGTTGCTTTCTTGAACTCAACATGGGCCAATGCTGGCTCATGGTCAGGATGAACTGGTAAATGATTCCCCCCCCCCTATGTAGTGCCGATCCAATTATCATAAATTTGACCTTCTCCTGGCTCCAGGATGGAAGGATATCTGGCAAAGTGCCCGATTAGAAAAGAACATACTCCAGCTGGGAATCCCTGCAGGGGAATGTAGACCTCTTTAGCTGGGTTGTCTGGCTTCTCTGGAGAACAAGTGGATCCTTGCCACGGCCTCTTTCCGTTTTTAAGCTCTGGAGAGCCGGTTCACTCTGCTGTCTACCCCAAAATGCAATAAGCGGGCTGGTGTTAGATTAGGAAGGAGAAACTTAAGAAAAAAGAGGATACTAACCCACCTTTGGCTAAAAGATCATCAAATAACATCTTAAACCACTTGTGAAAGATGCTAAGACTAAGCCAAGCCTTTGCTGATTTAATAATAACTGGTGTGGATCCAGCCTCCATCTTGCTACAGACTCTAAGTAAAAGATACAAGAACTCTCCAGCTTGGAATCTGCCCAGATTCTTTTGGATCTGAAAAGCTTCAGATTTCCTTTGGTGTAGGGAAAGGTGAGCCAAAGAGGGACTTGGAGCATTGAGGAGCAGTCACAGAGAGGAGGGGGTAGACTTACTCTCCAAAGCACTTGAGGGCACAACAAGAAGTAACGGATGGACACTTATCAAAGAGAGATCCAACCTAGAATTAAGGAGAAATTTCCCGACAGTGAGAGCAATTAATCAATGAAACAGCTTGCCTCCAGACATTGTGGACAAGCACTCCACACTGTCCAATCAAGAAACGATTGAACATCCATTTGTCTGGGATGGTATAAAGATTCCTGCCTTGGGCAAAGGGGTTGGACTAGAACTGGGCTTTTCAACCAGTGGTACGGGTACCACCTGTGGTACATTGGTACCTGGCAGGTGGTACGCGACCATCCTAGAAAAGTGGTAGCGGGGGAGGGGAACGAGCTGAATGAGCACCGCACAAGCTTGAGGGAGAGACGGCTGGAGTTGCAGCGCTGTCAGGGCTCAGCAGAAGCGCCAGGATCAGCGCCAGAATCCAGCTGGAGCTCGGCACTGATCCTGGTGCTTCTGAACCCAGATGAAGCACCAATCAGCTGGAATGTTGCAGCATCTCCAGGGTCTTGTGATTTACATTCAGATGCATGGCAACTGATTCATATTTATGACGGTCACAGCATCCCAGGGTCATGTGAAGTGACCAAAACCAGCTGCAACCACCCAGCAGATGGGGGGGAATAAAAACAAAACACTCCCCCCACCCCACCCCCGCTGCCAATCCTCAACAGAAATGCTCACAACAATGAAAACCTCGAACAGGAGGAAGAGCGCCACTGGGCAGGCAGGCAGGTGTCTTGCTCGGCTGTGGCTTGGGGGGCACTTTTTTCAGTGCCATTGTAACTTCAAACAGTCACTAAGCAAACTGTTGTAAGTCGAGGACTACCTGTACTTCATCACTTTTTTCCTTTTTGGGGGGGGGGTCATCACATTTTTGACACCTTGCTAGGCAACTGGTGATACTCAGATGTTGCCATATCCTAAAAGTGGTACCGTGGGTGAAAAGGTTGAAAAGCCCTGGACTAGATGACCTCACAGGGTTCCATTCCAGCCCTAGGATTATATTCTATACTTCTGAACCTTAATGCGTTGAACAGAGGAAGGAACCAAGCCAGGGTCTGTTTCCCTTCTGCAAAAGAAAAAAAAAGAAAAAAAAGAAACAAGAATTGCTTCTGCAGTCTGTCACAGGTCACCTAGCCCAGAAACATGATATCTCACAATGGACTGGCTGGACAAGTGACAGCTAATAAATTGGCAGCCGAGGGATGTCGGACTGCAGAAGTGGAATTTGTAATCGTCATTGCCCTAAATATACCAGATCCCCAAGTGCTTAATTAAATGTCCATGTTCTTGCTCCCTGCTTCTTCTGCTGGTATAGGAATTCAAAAGTTGGCCAAAGCATTTATTTTTGGACCACCTAACTAATCTTGCTTCAGACCAGCGCAGCAATGTGCAATCATAGACATTTATAGTCCTGGGACCTCTGTGCATCTCCCAGATGGAAGGCAGAGGAGACAGGCCATGGGAAAGGGGTACAAAGAAGACATGTTCGCATGCTATTATAAAATCACTTTAGTTAAGTGGATGAGGGTCATTTAGTCAGTGCACTAAATTGGAACTTTTGGCTGACTGTGTCATCTCCAACTGAAATCTGTTTGGATTTGGAGAAAGCATTTGTAATGATGTTTACGCTGCATTCAGCTAGGGGCACATACAGCAATATAAGGTATGGTTTTCATATTATAGGGATTGGACGTGCTAACGTGAGATGCTAATTCTGCTTGGAATATTCCGGATCATCCACTGAGAACTCAACTTAGCATCCAATGTTAAGTGTGAGTAGCATCAAGACTATTAAAAGCATCTAGATCAGGGGTGTCAAACTCACCACCTCACATGACGTGTCGCGACATTTTCCCCATTGCCAGAGCTGGGGTGGGTGCGGTTTCGGCATGACGCATCCAGCCCACGGGCCGGCAGTTTGACACCCCTCATCTAGATCGATGTTTCTCATCTTTAGCAACTTTAGTTTGTCTGAACTTCAACTCCCAGACTGGCTGGGGAATTCTGGCAGTTGGAGTCCAGGCACCTTAACATTGCCAGGATTGGGAAACAGTAATGGGCTTCCAATAAAAGTCACAATTATGCCTGTTGTATCGTGTTAAAGGTAAAGGTAAAGGTTCCCCCGCACATGCGTGCTAGTCGTTTCCGACTCTAGGGGCCGGTGCTCATCTCCATTTCAAAGCCGAAGAGCCAGCGCTTGTCCAAGGACGTCTCCGTGGTCATGTGGCCGGCATGACTGGACGCCAAAGGTGCACGGAACGCTGTTACCTTCCCACTGTAGTGGTCCCTATTTTCCTACTTGCATTTTTACGTCCTTTCGAACTGCTAGGTTGGCAGAAGCTGGGGCGAGTAACAGGTGCTCACTCTGCTACGCGGCACTCGGGATTCGAACCGCCAAACTGCCGACCTTCTGATCGACAAGCTCAGCGTCCTAACCCACTTAGCCACCGCGTCCCCTCATGTTATCACCATGCAAATGTTGCTCGGATGTCATCAGCATAACTATGTCAGGACACCTGGCGTGCTGTCCCCTTCTTGCTCGCCCAGCCAATGTTCGTGTCTCAATATCAAATCAGCACCTCTAATGTTTTTGGTGGCCTGGTGGGAAAAAGAAGGAAGGACGTTTTCCAACTGTTCTATGGGAAGAAGGCCACAAAAAAGAGCAGAAACCAAGAGAGGAATATAGAAAGAGTCTCTCTTCCTTCACTCTCCTTCGAGTCAATGGGATAATTGGCTGATTATTCTGGAGGTGTATTTCAGTAGATCACAACAGACCCATAGAGCACAAGAATAGAAGAGAACATTTGTAGCCCTGATGATGTTACCTAGATTGGTAATGAAATGTCTGCAAGAAAGCAACCACGTTCAGAGAACACCAAGCACGCCTCCAGACCACAAGGAGCACAACTAAATAGCTCCGTGTGTTGTGCGAATCAGGCTTTAGTGTATTTCTTGTGTCAGCAAGACTGGATGACTTCTGAATTTGCTTTTTTTTCCCTTTTTTTGCACAACTTTTTTTTTTCCTTCCAGCTTATTGCAAGCTTTTCTCCCATCCAAGCATGCAAGTTCAGAAGATGTTAAAGCATACAGTTAGTCCTTGACTTACAACCACGAGTCCAAAATTTATACATTGCTAAGTGAGACATTGAGTTTTGTCCCATTTTACGAACTTTTCTTGCCACTGTTGTTAAATGAGAAACATGGCTGTTAAGTGAATCTGGTTCCCCCATTGACTTTTCTTGTCAGAAGGTCGCAAAAGGGGATCACGTGACCCCGAGACACTGCGACCGTCATAAATGTGAATCAGCTATCAAGCATCCAAATGTAAATCACGTCGCCAGGCTGTAACGGTCGGTCATAAGTCTCTTTTTTCAGTACTCTTGTAACTTTGAATGGTCACTAAATGGACTGTTGTAGGTTGAGGATTACCTGTATTTAGGAGCAGTTATTTAAGGATAGCTAGTTGTATGAACACGTTGTCTTAAAAAGCCATCAAGAAAGTTGGTGCAAATTTCTTATCGTTAAAAAAAAAGAAGAATCCCTGGTACTTTATTATGTTGTCCTAAATCAGGTCTTCAAACTTGACCCTTTTATGACTTGTGGACTTGTAACTCCCAGAATTCCTCAGCCAGGCACGCGTGCCTGGCTGAGGAATTCTGGGAGTTGAAGTCCACAAGTCATAAAAGGGACATAGTTCCCTCACACTGGCTGAGGAATTCTGGGAGTTGAAGTCCACAAGTCATAAAAGGGACATAGTTCCCTCACGCTGGCTGAGGAATTCTGGGAGTTGAAGTCCACAAGTCATAAAAGGGACATAGTTCCCTCATGCTGGCTGAGGAATTCTGGGAGTTGAAGTCCACAAGTCATAAAAGGGACATAGTTCCCTCACGCTGGCTGAGGAATTCTGGGAGTTGAAGTCCACAAGTCATAAAAGGGACATAGTTCCCTCACGCTGGCTGAGGAATTCTGGGACTTGAAGTCCACAAGTCATAAAAGGGACATAGTTCCCTCACGCTGGCTGAGGAATTCTGGGACCTGAAGTCCACAAGTCATAAAAGGGACATAGTTCCCTCACGCTGGCTGAGGAATTCTGGGACTTGAAGTCCACAAGCCATAAAAGGGCCAAGTTTGAAGACCCCTGTCCTAAATGAATCAGAACAGAAACTGCAAAGGAATCTGCCAGTGTTATCAAACCTGACGTCAGCTGTGCTCCTTGTGTCCTGTCAAGCAGCAACTTTAGCAATAAATAATCCACACCTCTTTCCCTCAAAATAGAACAAACACATCAGAGACAGTGGCTTACTTGCAAATGGGAGAAGAATGAATCTGTAGAAATCCGGGTGTTTGTTGTTTTTTTTAATTTAAAAATAGCCATATAGAAAATATACATTCTGTATTTTTTTAGGAAAAAAAACACTTTTATTTTACAAAATTTGCTTACAAATTAGTAGCACATTTAACTTTACAGACAGAACTCAACGTTGGCAGCAATGCTGCCCAAGGAAAACATTAAAGAACATCCTGAGAATGTAGTGGAAGCATCCCGAAGTTGCTTTGCAAGGTTGTATGTTTGAATTTCACTTCTGAGATGAAGACACTATGGTCAGTTGGGTTTCACCATTAATAGTAATGACCGCTCAATGGTTAGTCCCACCATAATCCCAATGCTGGTTTATGTTTTCCTAGAGTAGACTAACCCTCACTAAACCATGGCAACTTCCAGATCTCAGCAAGAACCATGATGGCTGGAGAATTCTGCATATCTGGAGAGTTGGTGTGAGTCTGTGTCAGACTTTTGAGTTGGATGCAAACCTACCTCCCACCCACCATTTATAATGGAAAGGCCTTTCAGGCATAGATGGCCTGGAAGAAGTTCAGATCCTCCCATTTTTTGCTGAGCGTTCGCGGATCTAGTGAAAATCTGTTCTGATTCACTCTAGAACTCTCTGAAGAACCACGAGGTGCATTACTTAATGGAAACCCCACCACCCTTGCATGAGCAAAAATCATGATTTGGATGCAAACAACACTTTCACTGCAATTCAGAATATGTGGACGGAAGTCTTAGGGTTATCCACAGAGAAATAACTTGCTTCAGATTTCACTGAGGCAATGCCTGATTTGCACCATGGGATCTAGTGAAGCTTTCCTAACCCCCTCTCTACCGCTCAGAGGTAGAGAGATGAAGAAGCCAAGCATTCTGCAAGGATTCTGCTCTTATCTTCTTGGACTGGCCCAGCCCATTTTGAAGGCCTTCAGGGAAAAGGCTTCATGTCTGAAAACACAGCTACAGATCCAATGCCCATTCTCAAAATTTGGCCAAGAGTCATCCTTCAGAGGAGAGGCTATGTTCACCAGCATTAAGGAGGATTTTGGTTCACCTTCTTCAACATAGAGCTAGCAATGGCCAAAGCACCACCTTGAACAAATCTCACAAAGTTGTCCCCAGCTAGTGGCCCTATGGCATACAGTCCTTTCTCATGAACAGACTCGTAAGTGAAGAGATCAACATCTATGGGGTTCCTCTTGGAACTGACTGGCTGCTCACAGTCAACGGCCAAGTCCATCCCATTGCTGGGCAAGTAGGAGAGGTTGGGATTGGAGCCGATGAGGACAAAAGCCATGGAGATCCGGTGTATTTGTTGATGGCCACTCTTGTCGGAAAAGATGCACTTCCGGTCCTCCAAAAAGCAGGCAACGTGGTGCTCTGGAAGGCTGACATAATGTTCGTACGGTCCCAGGTAAGGGTTGGCCTGCTCCCTCATCATCTGGTGGACTTTGTGGTACTCGGGGTACATTGTTTTGGGGAGCTGGTTGAAGATGAGGGCCGGGTCATTCACGCGCCGGCGAAAAGCGTGGATCACAGGAATGTTATAATGGTGGGCAAACAGGATGGCATCCGCTGCCGTTAAGCCTGCTCCTACAATCAAGATTGGGTCCGACATGACGCCAATCTCCTTGTTCTTGACGGCTTCTTCGAGAGCTGACAGCGTGTGATGGATGAAAGGGAGATGCTCGCCTTGGACCCCAAGCTGCGTTGGGCTATCATAGGTCCCCGTGGCCAAGACCACATTTTCCGCATAAACCGAGAAGGGGTGGGTGCCACTGACATTGGTGACAAAGCCATCAACCTGGAAGAGACTGTCCCTGCTTTCTTGAGGTCTCTGGGATAAATCCCACACGGAGCTGCTGTCCTTGGCATCTTGACCACCGTAGCTATCTTCTGAATCCAAGTTCAATCTCTTCACAGATGTCACCAGAGTTCCACAGAGGAAGTTCTTCTTGAGCCCTTTCTTGGCCACGTAATATTGATAGTATTGGACTATGTCGCCAGCAGTTGCTCTGTTGTTTCTGAAGCCCCTGTAAAACAAAAATATGATCAGAACAGATTAATAATCAATGGAGACCACTCTTGTAGCATCTCATAACTCATCACCCAAAGCTAGGGATCTGAGCTCAGCTTAAAACCATTTTATTGATGGATACAAATAGATTGGATGGAAACATAAGGGGACATTTCCATAGTAGACAATTAAACCCGCTTCTATTAGAAATATGGGTGAGACTGTGGGTTGCTCATAAGCAGAACATTGTTTGATAAGTTTGTATCCACTACTTCTCGTCCTGCCTTCAGGTGTTTTGGAGAATAGATTGGCTCCCTCTTCTTTGTGACAGCCCCTCAAATCTTGGGAGACTGCTATCATGTCACCCCTAGTCTTTCTCTTTGTTAGACTAGACATATCCAGTTCCCTCAAGCGTTCATGGTCAAAGGGTTGAGCCCAAAGCTACTGTTTAATTAGAGTTTCCCAGAGGAAACTCTAATTAATTAACTCTATCCTACCTTTTCTTCCTTGTCAACCAGTCTTTGAATGGAACATCAGGAAGCCCCATCCAATCTCCTTGGCTCAGGGTGAACATGGACCCTTCAATAGACTACACAGAAAGAAAGAAAGGAAAAATTAACACATAAATCCAGTTCTGGAAATACCATTGGAATTTATAGAGAGAATTAGCCAGAGAACTAAAATTTGGCCATCCTCCCAAATCTAGCACAGGCCCCTCTCTCATACACAATGCAGTTTCTTTGACTTGATCCAAATAAATAAATAAATAAATGTTGCATATACCCAGCAACCGATGCTTGCAAAGCACGGTTTATGACTTTGCATGATGAGAACTCTAGTAATCATGGTTTATTAACAAACCATGTTTTCACCTGCATGTTCGGGATTCTATCTGGCCATAAAGTAAAGGATGCTTTAGATCCGTTAGAAATTCTGGTTCATTCTTATTATTTGGATTGTTTTTGCTAATTTGTGATTTGATTCTATTTTTTTTTTGTTTCGTTTTGTTTTTAGACTCTGATGTTTCACTTTCAATATAGCCATGTATTTATTTGTACAATTATACCCTGGCAAGTCCAGCAGATACATAAACTAAAACAGCCCCATATAATCTAACTTCCAGAAGATGTCCCCAATTTACTGGAAGCATTTTGACACTGTTTCAACCATTCCAGGAATACTCTAATTTTGAAAGAACCCATCTTAAATTCAAAATACTTGTTTCAAACTTGACATTCAACTATTTCAAACTTGCAACACTTAAAAAAAAGTGGTTGGAACTAAGTCAGATCTCTTCTACTAAGGCCGGAATTAAAACATGAAACATTTTGAATCTGACTCTGTAGTATTTAATTATTCTTCAGGGATCAAACTCTGAACAGTTTACCGTTTCTATTCGTCCCATGCTAACCGAGTTTGACCCAGACTGGTTGAAGAAACTTGGGTTATGCTTTCACTTGGTTTACACCAGCAAAGAGCCTTGGTGGAGCAGTGGGCTAATGCTCCTTAAGTAACACCAGCTGCCTGCAATTAGTGCAGGTTCGAGTCCCACCAGGCTCAAGGTTGACTCAGCCTTCCATCCTTCCGAGGTAGGTAAAATGAGGACCCAGATTGTTGGGGGCAATAAGCTGACTTTGTAATAATGCCGCTTGGGGGGCCTCCAAAAGCCCTAATAAGCAGGCATATACATAGAATGAAGGCTACTGCTAAGCTTGTAAGCCGCCCTGAGTCTTTGGAGAAGGGCGGGGTATAAATGGAATTAAAATAAAATAAATAAATAAATAACTAAATAGTGCAAAAAAAATATCTTTTTTTCCCACCACCAGTTCTCATTCATTCTGCTAAAAGGAAAGCTGAAAACAGAACAACTGAGTTGGAAGGGACCTTTAATGATCTTCTAGTCCAGCGGTAGGCAACCTTGGCTCTTTTATGACTCGTGGACTTCAACTCCCAGAATTCCTGAGCCAGCCTGGCTCAGCTTGGAAACCCCTCCCTTTCCCCTCAGCACGGCTGGCTCAGGAATTCTGGGAGTTGAAGTCCACGAGTCATAAAGCGGCCTAGGCCTAGGCCAGGGGTAGGCAACCTTGGCTCTTTTATGACTCGTAGACTTCAACTCCCAGAATTCCTAAGCCAGCCTGGCTCAGCTTGGAAACCTCTTCCTTTCCCCTCAGCATGGCTGGCTCAGGAATTCTGGGAGTTGAAGTCCACAAGTCATAAAAGAGCCAAGGTTGCCTACCCCTCCTCAGATAAACAGTTGTCCGATCTCTTCTTAAAAACCTCCAGTGTTGGAGCATTCAAAACCTCTGGACGCAAGCCGTTCCACTGGTTAATTTTGGATCCTATGTTCTATGTACCTTCATTTATACATGCTAAGACCTTGAGCTGCACTTACATGCCAGGCTCCTCCAGGCAAGGTTTTGCCAAGAACCAGATGAGGGATGGCTCGGTCAGGTTCATGCCACCACGTGAGGACAGACTCGGCTGTCCCACCAAAGTCCGTATCGGGACGCAGAAGGGCATCGAAAAGGAGAGCGACTGGACTGGAAGATCGGCCCTCTAAACCTTCAGAGAGATAGTCCAAATCCTGTAGGAAAAACAAGATGTCTTGATGGGGGATTCCCACAACTACTGAAAACGTTAATCTGGGGCACTGCTCTAATCTAGATAGATTGGATGGTGGTAAGCTTTCATTCTTGCTTCAGATTATATTGAATACACACACACAAACACACATACCGTATCTATATCTATATATTTATATCTACATATCTATATCTATCTATCTCTATTTCTCTCTCTCTATCCATACATCTATCGATATTGAGATATCTGTATCTATATTTTATTGAGATATTGTGATATCAAGATACCTATATCCATATATCTATATGTAGATAGATAGATAGATAGACAGACAGACACAGACAGACAGACAGAAAAAAAATGTACTGCAAAGAGGCATATCTATTGCACAGACTTTGGAATATCCAACCACCTCTCACTCACGATGCAGCCTTAAATTGAAGGTCATGGATTGTCAGATCAAACACCCTCCATCCAGAGAGCCAATATTAATTTTGTTTATCAATTGGTTTCCCGCCTTTATTATTTTTACTAATAACTCAAGACGGTGAACATATCCAACACACTTGCCTCCTCCTATTTTCCCCACAACCACAGCCCTGTGAGGTGGGTTGGGCTGAGAGAGAGGGATGGTCACCCAGCCGGCTTCCATGACTGAGACCTGAACGTGGGGTCTTCTGCTTTCTAGCCTGGTGCGTCACCATTAGACCAAATTGCTCTTACAGGACATATCAATTTATATAATATAATTGTAATCCTACAGGAGTTTGCCAGCCATAGTGAAATCCTGGGGTAACCCTCTTGTTTTTTGCAAAAGTTTCTCTGCAGCCAGATCACTTGATTAGAAGGCCACCCAACGGAGGTCTCGGCTATACCAACCTGATCCACAATGGGAACCTCTGGGGTCTCTTCTAATTTCCTCTGCAGGATTGGATTAGGATGAACGGAGTTCCTTCTGACGTAGGGAATGTTGCCAGACAAGAGATAGGATAAGCAGATCCCCGAGGGACCATTTCCTGAAAGACACAAAATCAAAGGGATTCATCTAAGCTTACCAGCCCCAGGCTTATTATTTATTTGTTTTCCTCCCGCCTTTATCATTTTCATAAATAACTCTAAGCGGTAAACATTCCTCACGCTCCTTCTTCCTCTTCCTCTTATTTAGCACCCATATTGTCTCACACCAATTTCTCCAGACCCTCGTTGTGACTTCGGTTGCTGTTGGGTATGCAAAGCGGATGCAAACCTGAATTTGCACTGTTGGGAAAAGTAGGCGCCTGTTTAACGCTGGGTTTTATTCATGACTTCCTCCAACAATTCCTTTTGCACAACCGTCAATAAAAATAAATTTTAAAAAAAAAGCCTGCTGGGCTTGTTTCGAAGTTCATGGCCACCCAAACAAAACCTCAGTTGTTGGCTGAACCAACAAGTGCTCAGAAATTGTCTGGCTCGCTACGAAGCTGCAGAGGCATAATTCACAACACAGAAGGGACTTTTGTATGGCAAGCCCTGGCAAATCAAAGTTGCAGGCTTAGCCTGCCGGAAGGTACTCCAGCTGAACTACTAGGGTTTACTTTGGAATCAGAAAAAAGGGACTTATGACCATTTTTCACACTTACGACCGCTGCAGCATCCCTGCGGTTACGTGATTAAAACTGTTTGGTAACTGGCAAGTATTTATAAAGGTTTCAGTGCCCCATGCAAATATGGGTAGTCCCTGACTTGTGACCACAAATGTCTTCTTAAGTGAGACATTTGCCAAGGGGAACTTTGCCCCATTTTATGGCATTTCTTCACCACAGTTGTTCAGTGAATCACTGCAGTTGGTAAATTAGTCACCTGGTTGTTAAACGAATCAGGCTTCCCCTTTGCTTGTCAGAAGGTTGCAAAAGGGGATCACGTCACCCCGGTACACCGCGACAACTGTCCTAAGTATGAACCAGTTGCCCAGCATCCACATTGGGGGGTCACGTGACCCTGCGGATGCTGCAATGGTCGTTCAGTGTGAAAAACGGTCACAAGCTGCTTTTTTCCCCAGTGTCGTCGTAACTCTGAATGGTCACTAAGCGAACTGCGGTAAGTTGAGGAGCAGCTGCCTCTGAGAACATTTGCAAATCTAATTATTTTGGCTAAGGTAACGGAGACGTTGCTTTGCTAGAGCTGCTTTCTTGCCAGATTAATATTTTACCGGCTGAGACGGAACCATCTGTCACTCTTCGCCAGAGGAGCCTCGTGGCTTAAAAGGAAGCGCCAGAGTTGTGTAACACGCAAAGGAGCCAGTCAGCATGACACAGCAAAAGGGGGGAGGATTCTGTTCTATCTGGCACAGGCCCCAGGTTGTAAAAACAGCTGGAAGCTGCAGCTTCCCCCACCCTTCTCGGCTCTATTACAGGCACACACGCTCTTTTCTGTCCCAGAGGGTCTAAATAGAACATTCTGTAACTTCCAGAAGACTTTGATGCTCAGTTTATAGGTAGGAAAATTCCATTAGCACTTTATCTGGAGAAAGATGCAGAATATAGAGTAACAGGATTGGAAGGGACCTTGGAGGTCTTCTAGTCTAACCTCCCTGCTCAAGCCCTGTGCCATTCCGGGCAAATGGTTGTCCACCTCATGTGAACTTGATACTTCGATGCAGCCTAGGACTGCGTTGGGGGTTTAGGGGCTGCAGCACCCTGCTGACACCTACTTAATCAAGAAGCAAAGGACTTTCTGTCAGTGGGACAGAGCTGATATAATACAGCTTTCCCACTGCAGTATTTCTCCCTGCCCTGCCCTGCCAAAAGACTCACAGTTACATCTACAACTCTGAACTTGTCTGGTGCACAGTTTGTTTTCATTTTTTTTTTTTGCGTTTTAAATTTAAATTTTACACAAAAAAGGCACAGAAGGGAAGCAGGAGATCCCTAGATGTTTCTTTTGTTGATAGGGTTTTTTTCATAAGGGAAGGGAAGGGAAGGGAAGGGAAGGGAAGGGAAGGAAAGGAAAGGAAAGGAAAGGAAAGGAAAGGAAAGGAAAGGAAAGGAAAGGAAAGGAAAGGAAAGGAAAGGAAAGGAAAGGGAGAGTGGAAGGAAGAGAGGAAGGCAGAGAGAGAGGAAAGAAGGAAGGAAGGAAGGAGGGAAGGAGGGAGGAATAAAGGAAGGGAGAGAGGAAGGAGGGAGGGAGAGAGGAAGGAAGGAAGGAAGGAAGGAAGGAAGGAAGGAAGGAAGGAAGGAAGGAAGGAGGGAGGGAGGAATAAAGGGAGAGAGAGAGGAAGGAAGGAAGGAATAGAGGGAGGGAGAGAGGAAGGAAGGAAGGAAGGAAGGAAGGAAGGAAGGAAGGAAGGGAGGGAGGGAGGGAGGGAGGGCCAAAAGTGCAGGAAACAGAGAGGGGGGGGGAGAGAGAGAAAGAGAAAAGAGAGAGAATATAGATGTTCCTTTTTTAATCATAATTCTTGGAAGTATAGCAGCTTGTGGCTGATAGGAACAAGCTGGCTTGGGAAGACAACTGTGCTGGTATCTGCTGATTACTTCCCAGAGCGACTTACCTATAATCACCACGGGAAGAGTCTTGGCGTTGCTCTGTTCCAGATGTGCATGAAACATGACTTATTCTTTCGCTCTGCCAGCAGAGTTCAAAGACCTCCAATTCTGCCTGTAACGAGAAGGCCACACCAATAGTTGAAGCACGGATGATATTGCTTCTCTGACCCACCCCAAGCAGGTGGCAGGGAACGGAAGGCTCAAAAACCGGGACAAGTGAAAGGAGAGAGAAGCTTTGCGAGTTTTTTCCAGGCCATCCCCTAGTTTGCCTTTAAGGATGCGGGGAAAACTGCCTGCCCAGTCCCAGAATGGAAGTGTTCCGTTTCACACCCTCCAAACACTTTTCACAACTTGGTACCATCACTGTACTGAAGAAAGGGAGGACATGGGAGGGGACTTTCCCCGGATTGCAAGGCTGAAAAATTGCACATCCGCTGGGGGGAAAAAAAAGTGCCAAACAGAACCACCTATAATATTTTCAAATTTCATGTCATTAGTAACTACTCATTAGAAGGCAGCTCAGTTCAAGAACTGAGAATTTAAAGGCTTCAGCTTTGCTTAGGTTTCTCTCTCTCTCTCTTATTTATTTTAGCTAAAATGTTTGCATATTTATCTTTCACAAGTTGCAGTTGCAGGTGATGGTTTTATTTATTTTTTATCTTGCCTCTGTAACGTTTATCAATAATTCAAGGCAGAGAAAATACAGTCCTTCCTCCTATTTCCCCCATAAAAAACAACCTTGTAAGGTGGGCTGGGCTAAGAGGGAGTGGCTGGCCCAAAGCCGCCTAGCTGAGTTTCATGCCGAAGGCAAGACTAGAACTCACTGTCTCCTGATGGCTAGCCTGGTGCCTTGACCACTACGCCTAACTGTTCTTGATAAAAAATAGATACAGGTACTATCTATCTCTATTGTAGGTAACACATCACACAATGCTAGATTCATTTTATTATCTATTTGGATCCTGCTTTTCTTATTTTTGCAAATAACTCAAGGTGGCAAACATACACAACATACCAGGGGGTAGGCAACCTTGGCTCTTTTATGACTCGTGGACTTCAACTCCCAGAATTCCTGAGCCAGCAAAGCTGGCTCAGGAATTCTGGGAATTGTAGTCCACCAGACATAAAAGAGCCAAGGTTGCCTACCCCTGCAATATATTATCCTTCTCTTATTTTCCCCACAATAACCCTGTGAGGTGAGCTGGGCTGAGAGACAGTGACTGACACAAGGGACACCCAGCTGGTTTTCATGTTGAAGGCGCGACTAGAACTCACCGTATCTTGGTGCTTGGGCCAAAATCGCCTAGCTGGCTTTCTCGGGCCAAGATGGCACTAGAACTCACAGTCTCCTGGTGACTGGGCCAAACTCACTCATCTGCTTTCATGGCTAGGGGGGAACTGGAACTCACCGTCTCTCACTTTCTAGCCTTAACCACTAGATCCGACCGTCTCTCTCTTACCATTACTCATATTATAATATTATAACATCATATTAGAATCACCAGCTGGAAATACCTCAATTATATGACTGTAATGTATTCTAAAAACAAAAGTAGGAAGTGTTTTGGGTCATCTCAAATGAACATCACAGAAGAAAAACAGATCTTGACAAACCTAAGCAGACGACTTTGTCTTCCAAAAAGGTAAAGAAGGGAACTAGGGGATTAGCCATATTGGATCTAATCCTCACTAACAGAGATAAAATGATAGAAGGTGTCGAAGCCACAGGAACCTTGGGGGGAAGTGATCATGCAATATTGGAATTCAACATTCTGGAAGCACAAGCAATAGAACACAGTCAAACTAGAGTCTTGGATTTTAAGAGAGCTAATTTCAATAAACTCAGAGAGAGCTTGGAAAGGATTCCATGGATGAGAATCCTCAAGGCAAAAACAACTCAAGAAGCTTGGGAAATTTTGAAAAGGGAGATAATAAAAGCCCAGTCTAGCACAATACCAACAAAGAGGAAAAATAACCGCTCTCAAAAGAAACCAGCATGGCTGCATAAAGAACTTTCTGATAAATTGAAAGATAAAAAGGACAAGTATAAAAAGTGGAAAGAGGGGCACATAACTGAGGCAGAATATCAGTAAATAGCCTGAGCCTGCAAAGATGAAGTGAGGAAAGCAAAGGCTCAAAATGAATTAAGGCTTGCGACCAAAATCAAAAATAACAAAAAAAGCTTTTTTTTCAACATGTAAAAAACAAGAAAAAAAATTAAAGAAATGATTGGTCCATTAGTGGGGGAAAGTGGCAAGCAGGTGACAAGCAATAGGGAGAAAGCAGAACTATTTAGTTATTTTTTGCATCTGTCTTTACACAAAGGGGAAAAACAGTCCAACCTATCAAAAACAGTGCCATAAAAAACAGAATAGAAACACAATTTAAGATAGGCAAGAAAATGGTAAGTGAGCACCTGTCCAGCCTAGACGAGTTCAAATCACCAGGACCAGATGGATTACACCCCAAGGTTCTCAAGGAACTGGCAGATGTGAACTATATTTTTCAAAGATCCTGGAGCACTAGGGAACTACCAGAGGACCGGAAAAGAGCTGATATAGTTCCCATCTTTTTTAAAAAAGGGGGGGGGGATGGATCCAGGAAATTACAGACCTATCAGCCTGACCTCAATACCTGGGAAGATTCTGGAAAAGGTAATCAAACAACGAATCAGCGAGCACCTAAAGGCAAAGTCATTACTAAAAGCCAACGTGGGTTTGTCAAAAACAGATCATGCCAGACAAATCTTATCGCATTCTTTGACCAAGTGACAAAATTAGTGGATCAGAGGAATGCTGTGGATATAATTTACTTAGACTTCAGTAATGCATTTGATAAAGTAGATCACAACCTACTACTTGATAAGATAGAAAAATGTGGGTTAGACAGCATCACCACCAGATGGATTCATAGTTGGCTGACAGGCCATACTCAGCATGTGGTCCTCAATGGAACCGCATCTACATGGAGGGAAGTGTGTAGTGGGGTGCCCCAAGGCTCTGTTCTAGGCCCAGTGCTCTTCAACATCTTCATCAACAATTTGGATGGGGGGATAGATGGGGAACTCATCAAATTTGCTGGCAACACTCCAGAAGATAGGCTTAAGATACAGGAGGATTTGGACAGACTTGAACACTGGGTGCTATCTAACAAAATGAAATTCAGTGGTGAAAAAAGTAAGGTTCTACATTTAGACAAGAAAAACCAAATGTACAGGTATAGTATAGGTGGTACTTTGCTCAAAAGTAGTAACTGTGAGAGGGATCTTGGAGTCCTAGTGGACAATCACTTCAATATGAGCCAGCAGTGTGCTGCAGCTGCCAAAAAAGCCAACACAGTGCTAGGCTGTATTAGCAGAGGGATAGAATCAAGATCACGTGAAGTATTAATTCCACTTTACAATGCCCTGGTAAGGCCACACTTGGAATACTGCATCCAGTTTTGGTCACCACGATGTAAAAAAGATGTTGAGACTCTGGAAACAGTACAGAGAAGAGCAACAAAGATGATTAGGGGAAATATAAGGAACCGTTGCTGGAATTGGGTATGTCTGGGATGGTTAATGAAAAGAAGGACTAGGGGTAACATGATAGCAGTATTCCAATGTCTCAGGGGTTGCCACAAAGAAGAGCAAATCAAGCTATTCTCCAAGGCACCTGAAGGCAGGACAAGAAGCAACGGATGGAAACTAACCAAAGAGAGAAGCAACCTAGAACTAAGGAGAAACTTCCTGACAGTGAGAATAATTAACCAGTGGAACAACCTTCCTCCAGAAGTGGTGAATGTGCTCCAATACTGGAAGTTTTTAAAGAAGAGACTGGACAACTATGTCTGAAATGATAGGGTTTCCTCCAAGGTCCCTTCCATCATCTTCATCTTCATCATCATTATTATCATCATGATCATCATCATCTTCTTCTTCTTCCTCAAATTCTGTGTGTGACATTTGTCTTCATGTCCATAACTGGTCAGTTGTTACCTTCCACCTGATATTCTCCAGATATGTCGAATAATATCTCGAGCCTGCATGATCAGGCTGAATGGGAATTATAGAACTGTAGTCTGAGAAACAGACTAGATCCAGGTATGGCAAGCAGGACTAGTCATGTTAGAAATGCATTCAAGGCAACGCCTGCCACTTGCTACCCAAACAAGGTTGAAGATACATTTCTGCTGGAAGAGGACGTTGCGTGTTGTTCGCAGATGTTGCAAAATAAGGTCTACTGACAAGACACAGGTTTTCTCAGAAGCAGGAGCAATCTCATGCACGAAACCACTGCATCTTTAAAAATGGGTGGCAATGTCACAAACTTCCTTTCTTTAAAAAAAGAACTTCCCCAATCTGACCTAACTTGAGATACAACTAACCAAGAGAAACGTGGGAGAAAACAGAACTGACAGATTTATCCACCAGATTGTTAAGCGCTTAGCTCTTCAGAGGCTCTCTCTGGAGTCCCCAGATGTTCACCCAGGTGATGGAAAAATGGGGAACCATCATCCCTAATGGTTCCTCTGTAACTGCCTCATGGCCCAAAGACTTAACATATTGTATAGTTAGCTATAGCCAGTGCAGACGGGTGGAAATTTCAACCCCTAAGAAAACGAACGTGAAAAGCACGGAAGAAATTGAAGACTTGAACCAGAGGTCTTCAAACTCGGCCCTTTTATGACTCATGGACTTCAACTCCCAGAATTTCTCAGCCAGGCATGCTGGCTGAGGAATTCTGGGAGTTGAAGTCCATGAGTCATAAAAGGGCCGAGTTTGAAGACCCCTGACTTACTTGAACAAACGAAAAGAAGGGAAGACACAGGCTTTAACTGGTAAGCCTGGTGGGCTATGATGCCTGCAGTGGCCAACGCCAGGTGCGGATCATATTTAGAACATCAGTAAGTAAAGATAATTACATGGCTGGGGAATTCTGGGAATTGAAGTCCACACATCTTCAAGCTGTCAAAGTTGAGAAACACTGAATTATAGGATTAATGAGGTTCAGTTCAACCAGTTCACACCAATCCTCCAAAACAAGCCAGGGAAATCTTGCAAAGTAGGCTTTCTGGAACTCCTTCCCAGCCCAAGAGTCTTGAGTCATGTGATCAGGAAGAGAGGACTTAGTATGGGGAAATCAGCAACATCTGGAGCCACAGGTCAACCGATTCTTCTACAGGTAGTCTTCGACTTACAACTGTTCATTTCGTGACCGTGTCAGAATCCATTTATATCACATTCATAAATGTATGTTTAAAACATTATCCCCCCCTGGATTCTGCCATCTCCTGAGGAAGCAGGAGTGGATGTGGATTTAGCCTGCCTTAGGTTATTTCAAAGACCAAGGGAAACCTTTTGAACTGGGGGAACAAAGGGGAGGGTTAGGGAAGAAGGCATCTGGCCTGTGTCTCCATTTGAATCTGTAAAGGAAGAAGGCAATAACCGTAAAAGATCGGAAGATCCCTTTTTCCCACGAAAGGGATGACACGATGACACAAAGTAAATGATGGGGGGCTGACCAAATGGGGTTGAGGGAAGGGGGGTTGAACCAGGAACTCTTTATAAAGTTTCAATCAGTAAAACAATACCAGGTCCTGTCTTGTATTTCCACAACCAAACATGTCCTAGTAAAAATTCCTTTTGGACTAGAACTGAGTCCAAGAGTTTTTGTTTTCCTAAGACGTGGATTGGGGTGGGTCCTGACAGACCGTTCAAAGTTACAACGGCACTGAAAAAAGTGACTTATGACCATTTTTTGCACTTAACACCCATTACAGCACGGGTGTCAAGCTGCCGGCCCTCGGGCTGGATGCATCATAGCAAAACCATGCCCACCCCATTGCTGGCAATGGTAAAAAAGTCACGATACATCGCGACACGTCATGTGACGTTGCAAGTTTGACACCCCTGCATTACAGTATTCCCGTGGTCACGTAATAAAAAATCAGATGCTTGGCAACTGACTCACATTTATGACGGTTGCAATGTCCAGGGATCACCTTTGGTGACCTTCTGACAAGCAAAGTCAGTGGGGAAATCGTGTAACAGTTGCAGTGATTCACTTAACGACTGCAGCAAGGAAGGTCACAAAATGGGGCAAAATTCACTTAACTCTCTTGCTTAGCCACAGAAATTTTGGACTCAATTGGGGTCGTAGGTCAAGGACTTCCTGCATAGGGATCTCCTGGAAAAATTTTCTCTCTCTTTCTCTCTGTCTCTCTTTCTCTCTCTCCCTCCCTCCCTCCTTCTCCTGTTCTTAGCCAGATCAGAATCATTTTTTATGCCGTGATGACGCCTTTTGTGGGTTTCTCCTGTCATATTAACTATAAACCTGACCTCTCTTCTGATTTTGAAGAGTTGCACTGCTTTGAGAAACAGAGCATAAAGTTTCTTTACCTGCATGATTTTCTAACACTTCTGTGGCCTGGGAAGAGTAAAAATGCCCCCACGGAAGGCAGCATTTTTATCAGTGGGCCTGAGATGTTGCTGCTGCGGCAGCTGTTATCTAAGAAAGCTTGTGCTAACTTCCCAGAACTGATGGGGAAGGGTAACAGATATTGAAACAAAGAAGAAAAACCTGCCACGGAGTCTGTTGAAAGCAGATTATTATTTTTTTCCCCAGAGTGGCTTGGAAAAGATCTTTAGTTTTCATTAAGCGCCAAGCTACGCCTAAAGTTTCTTTCCTGCTATCAGAGTTTGCAGGACATGAGGATTCAATCCCTTGGAAACCAACCAAACAAAACATTAGATATCAAATGTACAGCACGGCCCTTGTGCATGTGGCCGCTTTAAATTTTTTAACAAGACTGCGGGAATTGTGTCTGCTGTCACCCTGGATCGCCTGCTGGTTGGGTTCGGAAAAACTGCTTGGAAGATGGCTAAGGCAGGTTTATGAATGGAAAAAGCGCTCAGATCCAAGGAAGCAGAATCCAGATGTTGATCTATTGATCAGCCCGGTATATGCATTACATTTATTTTCTTATATCCAGCCTTTACTATTTTTGCTAATAATAATCAAGGTGGCAAATGTATCCAACTCACTTTCCTTCTTCTATTTTTCCCACTTCATCATCCCTGGGAGGCAGGTTGGGTGGAGAGAGAGAGAGAGGGACTAGGTCAAAGTCACCCAGCCTGCTTTCAGGCTTAAAGCAGAACTAGAACTCACAGCCTCCTGGTAATTGGCCCAAAGTCACCCAGCCGGCTTTCATGTCTAAGGCGGGACTAGAACTCTTTTATCTGCTGGCGATTGACCCAAAGTCACCCAGCCTGCTTTCAGGCTTAAAGCAGAACTAGAACTCACAGCCTCCTGGTAATTGGCCCAAAGTCACCCAGCCGGCTTTCAGGCTTAAAGCAGAACTAGAACTCACAGCCTCCTGGTTTCTAGCCTGGTACCTTAACCACTATTAATCCCCCACAAGAGCTAGCATGTATTGATGATGACCCCAGTGCCAAATGCCCCTGGTTTTTCTTCCTCGCCGTGGCCCATGAAATCCACAATTTTCGGGGCAAAGAAAAGCTTGCTAAAAGCTAACCATTCTTTACTCAGAAACAGGCCAGGATGCTGTAAACATTGCTCTGAAGAGCCTCTGAAAAGTTTTTTTCCTCCCTGAAAAGCCACCTTTGATCAGTTGGCTGGTTCCCTTGCCTAGTATCTTTCCACTCCTTCTCTCTCTCTCTCTCTCTCTCTCTCTCTCTCTCTCTCTCATCAGCTGGTCCCCTCTGAGCATTCCTCTCTTGCTGCAGGCGCAACATTACATAATACATAATATTCTTGGCTGGGCCATCATCCCACACATGCAGCTCGCTGGAGCGGTTTCAAAACACAGACTGCCGCCAAGTTGATCCTGGGGACCAGTCACTTGGTGCCTTCTAGAATTTCAGAACTACAACACCCACAATGCCTTGTCCCCTGAGCCTGCTTGCCGAGCCAAGAAAAGGCAACCCATTCAAAAGGATTTAATTACTTATTGCAAAGGCTACCTTTCCAAGTGCTTTCACCGCACACAGAGCAAGTTTATTAAGCATAACGAGCCTTTCCCCTGCCCCAAACTTTCAACTATTATTCCTGTAGCAGGGGTACCCAACCTTGGCAACCTTGTGGACTTCAACTCCCAGAATTCCCCAGCCAGCCACGGGGGGGGGGGAGAATGCTGGGAGTTGGAAGTTGCCGCACGTTTCTGCTCTACGCATTTGCATCCTTTCAAAGCAGCTTTTGCAAGGGTGCTGGTTCCAAAGGGTTCAACCCCCCTGCAGCAGAAATGTCCAACTTCGGCAACTTTTGAACACTTGCGGGCTTCAACTCCCAGAATTCCCCAGCCATCCCCGGGGAATGCTGGGAGCTGAAGTCGTCCACGAGTCTCACGGCTGCCCAAGTTGGGCATTTCTGCTGTAGGCGTTTGCACCCTTCCAAGCCAGCTTTTTTTGCCTTAGTCGGCAGGAAACCCAGGTTTATAACCCCACGCCTTTCAAGGGCTGCCTCTTGTCCAAGACCCCACCACCACCACCACCACCAAAGCGGCGCGCCGAATTCCCCGGGAGGGCGCCCGGTTGGAGAAGGGTCCCGCGTTCCCGCGAGTTATCCAGCGGGTGCCAAAGCGCAGCGGCGCGTCTCCCAGCGTCCCCGAGGGGCTTACGAGCGGCGGGGTCAGCGCTGCCTTCCTTACCCGAGGGGAAGACCCGATCCGGAGCTCCAGAAAGCCCCGCGGACGCTCGACTAAGACGAACTCGGGGAGTCGCCGGACACTCGCTCGCCTTGCTAGACGCTCCGCCGATCCTCGCCGCCGCCGCCTAAATATACAGTATTGAGCCCCGGCGCGGAGGGGGCGGGGCTTGGGACCGGCGGGGGCGGGGCTAGGCAAATCGCCCAGCCGCGTGACTCAGCACTTTCCCAGCCGCCGGCTCTTTTTTTTTTATGAATGGAGGGGAAAAGCCGCGCCGGCTGCTGCCACCGCCGGCGCCGCCGCCACGTGCCCGCTTTCCCGCCGGCGCTTTAGGCGAGGGGCCGTTTGGGAAGAAGCCGAAGGGAGGAGGGGGGCGGAGTTCGAGCAGGAGGCTGCGAAACTCTCCGGCTGCGGGACGGGGGCCGTGCCCAGGCTGGGGCAGAAGCCCCGGAATGCCCGGAGGGGGAAACCGGAGCGCTGCTGATGCTCCCGGGCTGGGCGGCGGCTCCGGTGCGAAGCGGCGATCCGGAGGGGGGGCTGATCGGTCAGACGGGCGGGGGGGAAGGATAATGGCCCGGTTTCTGGACACTCCCGAGGTCCCGATTAGGCCAGGTGCTTGGTGACCATCTGGCCCGTCTTCTCTCCGCTTCCCCCTCTTCATCCCTTTCTCTTTCTTGTTCTCTTTTCTCCCTTTTCCCCTTTCTCGATTTCTTCTCCCCTTTCTCTTTTCTTATTTTCTTCTCTTCCTGTTTCCTCTTTCTCGATCTCTTCTTTCTCCTCCTTTTCTTCCCCTCCCCCTCCTCTTCTCCTTTTTCTCCCCTCCTCCTTTCCCTTCATTTTCTCTTTTTTATACTCTTCCTTTTCCCCTTCCTTTTCCCTCTCTTTCTCTCAATCTCTTCTCTCCTTCCCCTCCTTTTCTCCTTTTCCTCCCCTCCTTTCTCTCTCTTTTTATTCTTTCTTTCCCCCTTCCTCTCCTCTCCTCCTTCCATTTCCCAATCTCTCCTCTTCTTTTTCCTCCTTCCCTACTCTTCCCCCTCTCTTCTTGTCCTCCCTTAATCAATTCCCTTCTTTTCCTCTTCACTTTCTTCTCCTTTCCTTCCTCCCACCCTTCTCCTTCCCCTTCCTCTCCCTTTTTTCCTTTTCAATCTGTTCCCTTCCCCTTCTTTTCTCTCCCCCTTCCCCTTCCTCTTTCTCTTCTTCCCACAGAACCCTGGGATTTTGGGGTGATCACTAACTGCATATTTTGCAAAAAAAAAAACCCAAAAACCCGAGCATTTCAGAACCCGGGGCTGCCAGCAATTTGTGCCAAATATTTTTTTTTTAAAAAAGTTCTCTTTGTACCTTTAAGTCATTGCATGGATGATTCCGTGCCATTTTGGTAACCATGTCGTTTTCTTTTGTTTGATTAACACACAATTATGCTACCCTCTCACAACACTTACAAGCGTGGCACAACTTTTCCATCATCACCAGGGGTATCTTTGCATTGAGGAGTCAAAAAAGCCACCACGGTTCAATCAAAGCCTTGCCCCCTTTTACGTCTCAAAATCATGGCGATTGTGACCTCGCTCCTCACGGATACCCCCGTTGGCCACAGTAGGGACATGGTCTTCCATTGCCTTTTCCCAAAGCCCATGGATCCAACTTCATTGAAGGATGTCTCGACCTCTTCCATCCCCTCTCAACTCTGAATAAACAGAATTCAGCAAGGATGGAAGGAAAACCTGAGTGGGTGGATGGTGTGTGTGTGTGTGTGTGGGGGTAACCTTGGGGGAAATGCTAGGGCTTGGATTGTGCTTCTGGCACAGCATGACTCAGCCAGGTGATGTAAAACCTTAAGGTAATCTATCTCGAGGCTTAAGCCAGTGCTGGACAGAGCAATAAGCACGCAGTCATAATCCTGTCTATAAAATTCCTGAGCTGGTGTTGAAAAAAAATCTGCACAGCTCATTTGGGTGGCACTAACAGGGACTGGATGTCTCATCCTCAAGAGAAGTCAAACAAGAGTCCATTCTTCCTGGTTTTATGTCTGAGGCAAGGGAACAATGACAATTCCACCATCTCTGCTGCTTTTGACTATCTTGAATTGTCACCTTTGACCATGACTGTAAGATAAGAGAAGATGAACTTTATTGTCCTTTTTGTGAACACACTGGTGCACATTAAAAATGAAATTCCGTTGCCTGCTCTCAAAAGAAAGTATATTTCTAACAATACACATACATAACACACATACACAAATGCTACACACACACATACACACACACACCATATAGATATACACATATAAATATTAATCATTGTCCATTTTGAACACATAGTGGAAAGGGGAAGCTTGAGAGTTCACAAGGTTGAAGCTATGTGGGACAAAACTGACTGAATCTGGATGTTCTGCTTCGGATACCACGAAGCCCACCCACCCACCCCGCCCTCCCAGAAGGTAACAAGGAAAACAGGTTGTGGAGAAGCAAGTGAACGTCCAATAATCTTTCCTGCCGTCCTCTCCGCTCTTTGCACTGGCTTCCTGTCCGAAGCAGGGATGCTTCCAAACCAGACTGTGATGCTGCTGTATGACGGGATGCTCTCGAACGTCCCTCTATAGATATAAAGTGCTCAGGACAGGGGAAAGAAGATGTACTTTTCTCATGCAACGCAGAAAATGCAGGCACTGCTTTGCCCGCTTCACCAGTGTCTCGCTGTTGAGCGATCAAGCCAGTCTACTCGTTAGTTGCACACCCAGAAACTTGATGCTGCTAACCACCTCCACAGGAGACGAGATATTCCTTGATTTACAACCATTTTGTTTAGCAACCGTTCAAAGTTACAATCGTGCTGAAAAAGTGACTGAGGACTTAATGTGGACCAGTGTGCTCACAGTAAAAAAAATAAGAATAAAGATCATCTTCTCTTATCTTACAGTCGTGGTCAAAGGTGACAATTCAAGATAGTCAAAAGCAGCAGAGATGGTGGAATTGTCATTGTTCCCTTGCCTGAGACATAAAACCAGGAAGAACGGACTCGTTTGACTTCTCTTGAGGATGAGACATCCAGTCCCTGTTACTGCCACGAGAAGTGAGCTGTGCAGATTTTTTTCAACACCAGCTCACCCTCACCCTTACAACTCACAGGATTCCTGTGGCCACACGATCACAATCTGAGCCCTTGGGCAACTGGCAGTATGTACAATGGTTGCAGTATCCTGGGATCACAGGATCCCCATTTGCAATCTTCTCAGCTGGGATTCCAAGCTGCGAGGTCAATGGGGGAAGCCAGGTCAATGGGGAAATGGTCATAACAATCTGTCAGGGTCACATGATGACTCACTTAATGACCACATGACTCAGTGCCCAAATGTTCCAATCCCAACAGTGGTCATAATTCAAGGACTACCTGTATTTTTTAAAAAATGGGCAAGTTGAACTCATTTTCTCAATCTCTTCTGTTGGGTTGTATCTGTTTATAAGGCTGAGAGTGAGGATGTTACCAGCTTTTGCAGACTGGGCCTGGGTTTCTGTTGGGCAGAATGAAAAAAAAAGAAAAGAAAAAGAAAAAAGCAAGCTTTAAATAAACAGTAATGTAGTCCAGGTACTTTGGCAAGTTAATGTTAACGAACATCCTACTAGGAAGAGAGATTCCGGGAGATATTTAAGTTCCAAGGTATACAAAGTTTGAAAAGTTAATCAACAACGCTTTGAGTTGGACTCAGAAGCAAATAACAGGTTCCAGATTATTTTTATGTTGCGACTGTATAATTTTGAAATTTACAGCCACAAATAAATGGGGACACCACCACCCCAAAAAAAAACGTACGCGGGTCAGTTGGAGGCAGTCTCTACAATGCAAGCAAATGGAAGAAGTACGGTTCTGTTTCTCTGCTACTCTGACTTTGGTGGTTTTCTTGCAGATGTTTCATTATCCAACTAGGTAACGTCATCAGCTTTTTATGGTGTAGGTTCTCCTGCTTAAGCAGGGGGCTGGACTAGAAGACCTCCAAGGTCCCTTCCAGCTCTATTCTGTTCTACTTCTATTGTCCATTCAGGAGAGTGAATGCAAATTCTTTCCGTGGAATTCAAAGTGAAATTGAAATGTAAGATCAGACTCAGCCATTTCATGACTCAGCACCTTCCCATGTTTCCATGCTGTTTGTACAGTGCTAGAATTTCAGTCGTGCCCTACTAAGCTATTTGCAACAACAACAACAAAAACCCTCTTCCCTGTTCTTACAAGTATCTGCTGACTCTTCTCTGAAATGGAAAGATTCATTTCCAGCATGAAAATAAAATTTTAAAAAATATCCTTGACATCTGTGATTTAATTGAACAGTAAATCTTCAACTTACGGTCTTTCTAATGGCTGAGTGTTGACTGACTGCTTATGTGCCTTCAACCCAGTGTTGTTTCCTAGCAGGGCTGGCTGAGGGATTCTGGGAGTTAAAGTCCACAAGTCTTAAAGTTGCCACGTTTGAAGACCCCTGATATAGATAGATTTTCTCCATGGTGATCTATCCCTAACCTGCTCTTTCTGATCTTCCCATGGTGTCCTCATCACCAAAGCAGATCACCCACCTTCTGCCAGTCATCCTCTTCCTTCTCTTTCCTTCCATCTTTCCAAGCCTTATGGACTTCTCAAGGAAGACAAGTCTTTACATTGATTGATTGATTGGTGATGAGCCATGGCTGAGGATGTGTTGTCACGTAATGACCAGATAGTCTTCTCCAGAATGATCTTGTCTCCAAGACCTGGTCATTCAGGTCTTCCGTCACCACCATAACTGACTCCATTCATCTGGATGTTGGTCATTTTCTTCTTTTCTTTCCCGGCATCAGAGGTTTCGCCATAGAAGTGGGTCTTTGCATAAAGTGTCCAAAGTAGAATAATTTAAGCTTGGTCAGAGAACTCGGGGTTGATTTATTCTTTTTTTTTAAATTATTAATAGCTTTAAAGAGAAAATAAAAACTTAACCAAGGAGAAAGAAAACGGAGAAAGTAGTATCGATTCGTTCCGTGATTCATTTGTTGTTGTTTTTTCCCCTTCCATTGGTTTGCTAACCAAGAGATGTTTTGCAACAAACTTAGATATTGGATATCCTGAGTCCCTCGGGAGATAGGGCGGGATATAAATCCCATTAATAAATAAATAAATAAATTGGAATTGAAAAATACAGAGAGCTTCATGTCTAGAACTGATTGGGATGAAGGAAAACAAATCTTTTGCAGGCATTGCAGTTTGCCCAAATGGAGCGGATGTGATAGTGAGATTTTCCTTGCTATCAAAGCAAAAGACAGTTACTAAGTGAGACATTTGCAAAATGAGTTTTGCCCCATTTCACGACCTTTCTTGCCACAGTTGTTAAGTGAATCGCTGCAGCTGTTAAGTTAGTAACATGGTTGCTAAGTGAATCTGGCTTCCCCATTAGCTTTGCTTGTCAGAAGGTCGCAAAAGGGGATCACCTGACCTCGGGACCCTGCGACTGTCATAAGCATGTTGTCAAGTGTCTGAATTTTGATCACGTGACCATGAAGATGCTGCAATGGTCGTAAGTGTGAAAAAATGACCATGAATCATTTTTTTCATTGCCATTGTACCTTCAAATGGTCACTTCAAATCTGTTGTAAGTGGAAAACTACTCGTATCCCAGAGTAAGGAGGTTTTGTGTCCTTTTGAAACAATCTATTCGAGGAACTCTTGTTTGTTCAATTGCATATTGTCCAGCCTGTTCCTTGCACATGAGTTGAGCATGCTCCAGCAAGGTCATCTTTCTAGGGCAACCTAGTTGAAGGCAATGCCTTCCGGATTAATGGGATTAGAGCTCCTGGAATTATACACTGTGTTAAGCCCTTCTGGAGAGAATCAAACCAGACAAGGCTCTTCCGAGGCAACTGGATTATTATGAATTCCATAATCCACTTCAGTCTTACACCTTTTGTGTTCTATTCAATGGGGCTTACCCTCATGTGAGTTCATGCGCATTAGACAAGTGCTTTGGACAGGGTTTATACGTCACCCTAAACTGTAAAATCATAATCATAATAATAGAGTTGGAAGGGACCTTGGAGGTCTTCTAGTCCAACCTCTGTTCAGGCAGGAAACCCTATATCATTTCAGATGAATGGCTGTCCAGTCTCTTCTTAAAAACTTTCACTGTTGGAGCATTCACCGCTTCTGGAGGCAGGTTGTTCCACTGGCTAATTGTCCTCACTGTCAGGAGATTTCTCCTTAGTTCTAGGTTGCTTCTCTCCTTGACTAGTTTCCATCCGTTGCTTCTTGTCCTGCCTTCATTTGCTTTGGAGAATAGCTTGACTCCCTCTTCTTTGTGGCAGCCCCTGAGATATTGGAACACTGCGATCATGTCCCCCCTCGTCCTTCTCTTCATTAAACTAGACATACCCAATTCCAGCAACCGTTCTTTATACTTTTTAGCTTCCAGTCTTCTGATCATCTTTGTTGCTCTTCTCTGTACTCTTTCTAGAGTCTCAGCATCTTTTTTACATCATGGTGACCAAAATGGTACATCTCAAAGGGAGGTAAGTCTTCTTTTTAAACAGATGTAAGCTGGCAGTTCTCATACAGTTGTTGATCTGACAAGATCCATTTTGGGGTGCATTAACAGAAATTTCAGATCTTATGAACTCATAGTCCCCACTACCTGGTTCAGACCCTGTTTAAGAGTCTTGGATCCTGTTCTGGACAGAAGACATCAAGATGGACAATTGGATCACGTTCAGAAGAAAGGGGAGCTACTAAAATGACGAAGAGGTTAGAAATGAAGTTTTATAAGGAAGATATAAAAGATCAGAGAACATTTAGGTTAAAAACAATAACAGAGGGAAGATATGAATTCAAATATTTGAAGGCCTGTCATAAAGAATAAGGAGTGGGCCCATTCGGTAGTGCCACAGAGGGCTGGACCAGACTCAGTGGCTTAAAAACGACAAGTTTCAGCTGGATAACAGAAGGAACTTTTTATTCTACGAGCTGTCAGCCATTTGAGCAAGCTGCTACATGAAGTGGCGAGTGCTTCCCTCAATATCTTCAGATAAAGGCTGGATGGTCATCTGTTAAAGACATGGTCTAGATCCTGATGTTTAGTTTTTTTAGTTTTATTCGATTTTTATACCGCCCTTTTGAGGTGGCTGGATGGAGTCACTGAAGCAGTAGGCGTGAGCTTAAATGGACTCCAGAAGATGGTAGAGGACAGGAAGGCCTGGAGGAATGTTGTCCATAGGGTCGCGATGGGTCGGACACGACTTCGCAGCTAACAACAACAACATACCACCCTTCTCCCGAAGGACTCAGGGCGGTGTACAGGGCAATAAATATGAAAGCAAAATACAAAAGTTAAAAGACAAATATTATGCTTGAATATAAAACAATAATTAAAAGCCATATTAAAACCCCAACCCTAACCCATCAAACCAGGTCAGATTGATCGAATAAATAAGTTTTTAGATCGCGCCGGAAGGAGCGAAGGTCGGGGGCCATCCGGAGCTCAACCGACAAGCGGTTCCACAGGTCTGGCGCGCCCACAGAGAAGGCCCTCCTCCTGTGAGCAAAGGGTTGGACTAGATCACCTTCCAGTGCTAAGAGTCCATGATTTGCTTTGCATTGCCATTGCAAAACTTGTCTTGCCTTCTGATGCTTTGAAAAATAGGTTGACCCCCCTCTTTTTCGTGACAGCCCCTCCAATATTGGAAGACTGCTATCTTGCCATCCCAACTTTTCCTTTTCATTAAACTAGACATACTCAATTCCTGCAAAAGTTCTTTGTATGTGTTAGCCTCCAGCCCCCTGATCGTCTTTGTGGCTCTTCTCTGCCCTCTTTCCAGATTCTCAACACTGTTTTTATAATATGGTGACCAAAAAACCCCAAACAAAACAGAAGTTGAGACTCTGTGATTCTATTATTGTATAATAATATATTATTAATAATTAATAACATATTATTGTACATTGATTCTATATTTGTGTGATTCTATGGTGATACAGCACCATGGAGAATATCTATGTAATAAACAAAAAATCTGAGGAGACATAATCAATCTATCAATCAAAATCAGATTAGGTTGCACTGACAAGTTTCCAAACCCCAGACTTTTGTCTGCCTTCTTTGACATCTGGCAGCGGATGAGGAGGTTGCCCAAGGCCTGCAGTTCCTCTGTTCCACTTGGCATCGTGGTGCTTGTTGATATTGGGACTTTGCTGCTTACGTAATTTCTGGAAGTTTCCCAGAGTTATTTCTTCCACCAGTCGAATCTCAGCTATTGGTCTGTCCAAACCTAAGTTTAAATATCGACAGGGGTATATTTACAGACACTTGGAAGAAAAGCACATCTGGAACCCCAAGCAAAACTCAACCCTTCCAGGTATTTTGGCTGCTCCTGAAGTCATGGGATTTAGATCTGATGGTCTGGGAAGCTCACAGACAACTCCTGTGCTGGGGATAACCTTTCATCTGCTTTGGTGGTGACCTTACATGGAGAAAGAACGCTTGGCCTCTGTTGCACACTTCATGCTGGCAATAGGCAGAGTTTCAGTACTCTGAGACAAGGAGGCCTTTAAGACATTGGTTGCACTTTTCACTGCAGTGTTTCTCAACTTTGGCAACTTGAAGATAGGTAGACTCCCAGAATTCACTAGTAAGCCTCTGGCAGTTGAAGTCCAGCCATCTTCAGGTTGCTGAGGCTGAGAAATACTGCTTTACTGATTAGGAAAGCAGAATCAACTAGCCTTCTGTGCTGTCAGCTAACCAACTTTTGGAATTGCTCTTTGGGGCCAATTCCGGACAGACAGGTGGTGATCCCAGGCGGCAGCAGGCACTCGATGAAAAGAACATGGAACATAGCATAACAGGGTTGGAAGGAACCTTAGAGATCATCTAGTCTCGAGCAGGAGACCTTACATCATTTCGGACAGATGGCTGTCCAGCCTCTTCTTGAGAACCCTCCAGTGATGGAACACCCATAACTTCTGGAGGCAAGTCGTTCCACTGATTATTGTTCTCACTGTCAGGAAATTTCTCCTTAATTCCAGGTTGAATCTCTCTTTGATAATCTTCCACCTGTTGCGTCTTGTCCTGCCCCCAAGTGCTTTGGAGAACAGTTCCAGCCAGTGGTGGGATTCAAATACGTGAGCAACCGGTTCTCTGTGTGGATGCCTTCTTCTGGAAGTCCGTTCTGGGCCTGGGCAACCAAAAATTAGCTAGCGGTTCTGCCGAAGTGGTGCGAACCGGCTGAATCCCACCACTGGCTCCAGCCTTCTTTTCTGTCGCAAGCCCTGAAGTATTGGAAGACTGCTATCATATCATCTCTATTCTTCTCTTGGGCATTCTGAATGCAAGCAAGAGTGTGCTTGCTCTGTTGCAAAGTGTATTATATGTAAATAAGTTATTACTAATGTTAACGTTGTTAAAGTTATGAGGTAAAGCCGTCTGACAGGAGAACACGCGGGAATTTTGACAGTTGTCAAAATTCCCCAGCAAGCGCAGGCGCAAACCGGTTGACAGCTCGCGGCTGTCAAAACAACGCGGAACCGCCCAGCCACGAGGAGAGAGCTGTCAGAAGACGCGGAGCCGATTGGAGCAGAGAACCGCGTCGCGAAAAGACTGGCCTCTGATTGGACCAGCCGGCCGGCTGCCGGCTATAAAAGCCGAACCCTCCTGTACCTTCTTGTCCTTGTTCTAAATAAAACCTGTTAATGAGCCAGCTGTCACTGAGTGGTCTTTCCAGCCACTTCACAAAGCATTTTTTGCGAGTAGTCCTTGACATACTACAGTTCACCTAGTGACTGTTTGAAGTTACAGCTGGACCGAAACAAGTTATGTATGTCTGTTTTCACACTTAGGACCATTGCGGCATCCCCATGGTCACATGACCAAAGTTCAGCTACTGGGCAACTCCCTCATATTTACGACAATTGCAGTATCCCAAGGTCACATGATCACCTTTTCCGCCAGGTCCATGGGGAGGCCCGATTCACGTCACAACCATATTACTAATTTCACAACGGCGACGACTCGCTTAACAACTGCAGCAAGAGAAGGCGTAAAGTGGGGCGAAATTCACTCAACAGCTGTCTCTCTTAGCAGCAGAAACTTTGGGGGTCCATAGCGGCTGTATGTTGAGGACTGTCTGCATTGATCGATATTTGTTGAACTCAGTGGCGGGATTCAAATAGGTGAACCACCGGTTCTCTGTATGTGGATGCCGCTTTCGGAAGTCCGTTCTGGGCCTGGGCAAGAAAAAATTAGCTGCTGGTTCTGCCGAAGTGGTGCGAACCGGCTGAATCCCAACACTGGTTGTAGTCCTTAAATCGGTATTCCACTTTCCTTCCAGGGGCTCTTGTGATCCCAGTTGCCCCTTCTTCTCATTTCATCCCCACGATCACCATTTGGGGAGTTAGATAGCAAGACCAAGAATGGGCCGTACTTTGTCAACCATTGTGCATTCATATCCCAGCCTAGGAGGACATGTCTGTCCTGCTGTCATTATATTCAGAAGATTTATTTCCAGAAAAAAGAGCTATCCAGAGAGACAGTCTGTCTGGCCCAGGCTTGGCAACCCTTATAATCGAGAAGATCTCTGGCGCGCTACCCTGATTTCCCCACTGGGTTTAATTTGAGCTTTCCATGGCTTCCAACGTTCACCCTACTCTGTACAATGCCTCCAGCTGTCTCCATTCAGAGCACACACAAAAGTTCCTGCCACTCCTTTTATGCTGAAAAGATGCAACACCCCTTATTATTTCGGATAATTGGCAAGGCACTTGAACCGCCCCCCGCCCCCAGCTCTTCTTTTCAGGAGAGAGAAGGAAAGAAGGAAAGGAAGGAAGGAAGGAAGGAATGAAGGAATGAAGGAACGAAGGAATGAAGGAAGGGAATGGGGAAAGGGAAAGAGGAAGGAAGGAAGGAAGGAAGGAAGGAAGGAAGGAAGGAAGGAAGGAAGGAAGGAAGGAAGGAAGGAAAGAAAGAAAGAAAGAAGGAAGGAAGGAAGGAAGGAAGGAAGGAAGGAAGGAAGGAAGGAAGGAAGGAAGGAAGGAAGGAAGGAAGGAAGGAAGAGAAGAAAGAAAGAAAGAAAGAAAGAAAGAAAGAAAGAAAGAAAGAAAGAAAGAAAGAAAGAAAGAAAGAAAGAAAGAAAGAAAGAAAGAAAGCAGTATAAGTATAAATTGGAGCTTGGAAAGTTTGATTGCCAGGAAGACAGTTAAAGCAGCTCCTCAATGTTGGGCCCAAGAACCAAGAATGACATGTGGAGTTACTTCCGAGTAGTTTCCTTTATTGATTTCCACCTATAGACAGAATCTTACAAGACTAAAGCATCTATTGCACAATTGTAGATCTACTCTGTGTATCATCTTCACCCTCTTCCTGCCCACCAGACATTCCAAGCTCTGCTACCTCTTTGCCCTGTGAAAAACAGCCCCCCCTCCCTGGGAATCCAGACTACATTCCACCCCAGGAATGGGGGAAACTAAGTTCTGTTTAGTTTTCTGCTTATCCACTGCCTGTAGTCCTCATGGTTTCTTCAGCCCAAGTTAGAGCCTCACTGAAGTGTTCCAAGGTGACATGTGGAAGAGATTCCCTCTGAAGCTCTCTCCCCCCACCACCCCACCACCACCACCCCAGGGTTTTCTTTTGCTTATCTGCATTCTCAAGGCCTGGTAGTTTGCAGGGTGGGTAAAGAACTCAAGATTATGCAGCAAAAATAGGCAAGAATCTCATTTGTTCAAGGCTGTCTCAGCAGCAGAGCCCACAGACCTTCAAGCATGGAAGTTTGCACCTTGGTTTTGGAAACAGGTTAGTCTTCTTCTGTCTCTGAGCCTCAGTTTCCCGTTGGGTCTTAGCTAGTAAGAAATCTCACTGTCTCTTTAGAGAAAGTAAAGCACACAGGTCAAAGGTTCCACATCAAATGTTGCTGGACAGCGTTTGCAAAAGCTTGTTTATAAATAGCCCGGTCCATCAGTCCCTGGAAACTAGGATTGCTGTGACAGCCTTGAACTTTGAAGGGTTTTTTTTTTTAAATGAGGACATTTGGCAGTTCAATCATCAGAATCACGTGGTAGCCATCTGGGCCTTCAAGCAAATTGCAAAAAAACAAAACAAAAAACAACGCCTGAATTACCAACAGGATCCGGATCATTGACCCATGCTCCAGAATCCTCTTATGCAACTGTTTGATAAGAGTTATAGATTAACTATCAGTGTTGGGTCAGGAATGTGAATTCCACTTCAAAGACGCAAGGTGATCTCAGCCTTGGGCAGAGGCCAAGTGCGGTTCCTTCCCTGCTCTTTCTGATAGCAAACTTTTCCCCAGAGCAGAATTTTCAAAATATCTTGGAATGGTGTCTCGCGTGACCAGGGACCTTCTTGGTTGGGGAAGTGTTGACCATTCAGAACAATGCATTTCAATAGTATCCAACATAAGTCCTCAACTTACGATCACAGAATTAGAAAATTTCTAATTGTCAAGCAAGGCGGTTCGCATCTGACTTTCCCAACCTGCTTTGTCAAGTTTGGAGATTGCTGTGTGTATGACATAGAAAAGTTACGCTTGTCCTTTAAGATTGTGAAGAATAATAACAAATCAATAGCTCAGTCCCTGATTAGGATGAATCGTCTGCTTTTATCTCCTTCTTTTGTTGTTACGCGGCTTTCCAGTATGGAAGCTTGTAAAGAGAGACAAAACAGGATAATAGATCCTGAAGTGTTTCTTTGGAAGACTATGTATAAAAAAATGATTACAAAAACAACGGATGGAAACTAATCAAGGAGAGAAGCAACCTGGAATTTAAGGAGAAATTTCCTAACAGTGAGGACAATTAACCAGTGGAACAGCCTGCCTCCAGAAGTTGTAGATGCTTCATCAGACAGCCACTTGTCTGAAATGGTATAGGTCTCCTGCTTGAGCAGGGGGCTGGACTAGAAGACCTCCAAGGTCCCTTCCAGCTTCTATTCTATTCTGTTCTGTTCTGTTCATTGCATTCCATATTCTATTCTATTCTATTCTATTCTATTCTATTCTATTCTATTCTATTCTATTCTATTCTATTCTATTCTATTCTATTCTATTCTATTCTATTCTATTCTATTCTATTCTATTCCGTTCCCTTCCATTCCATTCCATTCCATTCCATTCTATATTCTATTCCATTCCATTTTCTATTCTATTCTATTCTATTCTATTCTATTCTATTCTATTCTATTCTATTCTATTCTATTCTATTCTATTCTATTCTATTCTATTCCATTCTATATTCTATTCTATTCTATTCTATTCTATTCTATTCTATTCTATTCTATTCTATTCTATTCTATTCTGTTCATTGCATTCCATATTCTATTCTATTCTATTCTATTCTATTCTATTCTATTCTATTCTATTCTATTATTCTCTTCTCTTCTCTTCTCTTCTCTTCTCTTCTCTTCTCTTCTCTTCTCTTCTATTCTATTCTATTCTATTCTATTCTATTCTATTCTAAATGAAACATCACTAGTTGTAGAGTTTTACCCACAGAGCCCCACTACCACTATAGACTTTTAAAACATATTGATCCTGATTACCGGTAATCTGGCTATAAAACTGTTTGGAGGGCTTCCCTTCTGTTGCACTGCGGTTTGGTGAAAGAATCTTTCGAAACAAAGAAGTAGCAAAAATTAATCGGTCAAGTTAACTAGTCATTGCTTTATTAGCCTTTCTCAAGTTAGTGTGTTAATAGGTTCCAACCCTTTCATTAATGTACTTCTCCTTATGGGTGACGCGTTCCTCATAGAATAAAAGAATTTGTAATAACACTTGACTGTTATCTCCTCAATAAATGACAAGAGGATGAATGTACGGATCTGACTGCTGCGTATCTGAGCTTCTGTGGGACAGAGGACGCAATGGAGAAGGCCCAGTTCATATTTCTTTCTTTTACCGAAATAAGTTTACAACCCATTCGGTGGGAATCCAAAGTTCTTCCTTCCCTCTGTGAGCTTCACGGTCTTTTATTGTCATAGAACGCCCAGAATGGAGTTCCGGCACTTTTTTTTTATCTTGTAGGGTAGGCAAGGCAGGTTTTATGACGTGTGTGAGTTCCGGCATCTTTTTTTTAATTATTATTATTACAAAAAAAGCACTGAGAACTGTTGATATAAAAATGTGGCAGGCAGCCGGCATAGGCAAAGATGCAAAAATCCTGGTGGAAAGCAACCAGAATATCCACCCTGACCAATGTGATCTGATTGTGCCTTCAGGTCCGTGACTGTGACTCAGCAGAAAGAACCAGGCCAGGACATCAGATGAGGCCATGAGGAGGTTGCTCGTGACTCACTTCCCATCTTTTCTTCCTCCTACAATAACTGGAAGGCAAGGAGTAACCACAAGGGTGCAGATTTTTTTTCTTCTTCTCATGCCCACAGGCTGTACTTGATCTTTGAGTGGTATTGGGGCACACCCAAAGTGTAGTAAGTGGAGCCAAGGGGGAAAAAATCAAATTAATTTTAGTTGTATTTAATAGCAACACGATTACTGAGATTATGCAATTCCTTGGATTCAGCTTCCAAAAGGTGCTTCAGAGCATGGATTGTATCAAGCTTTTTAAAACAGCTGTGCCTTTTCCCAGGATGATGAAGCTGAATTGTGATCTTGGAAAGAGATATGGCTGCTTTAAAGAGTTGAGACAGATGCCCAATTTGCAATCCTGCCTGCTCTGAAGCACATACCTGGAATCAAATTAGAAATATTGCTGAGCCCAGCCAAGTAGCCTCCAGCTACTTGCAGGGAATTTTCCCATTAAAAATATGAGGAAAATATAAAAATTAATTTTATTTTTATTTAAACATCTGCTCCCAATTAATAATTTGGGAATGGCACCTGAAAGAGGACAGATCACAGGAGTGAGAATTTCAGATCATACCTGAGGAGAACAAAATTGCAATTCTCAAGTTATGGAGGTCTCTAGATGAACTGGGACCAGTTTCTCACATTTTTGTGGGAATAGAATTGGGGAGGCGAAGAGAAACATTCTGGCAGAGCTCAAGCAGGAGACCTTACTAGTCAAAGCAACCCCTTCCCTCTTCGTGACTCAGTGGGCCATATTCACACATCCCGCTACTGGATCCCTGAGAAGTGGCTTTATCATTTTGCCTGCATACACCATTCTGTGCCCAACAAATAAAAATCCTATTATGGTTCAACAGGATGGCCAAGTTGATGCAGTATGTTAAGACAACAGCTAGATTCCCACAACACACTGGATCAGAAGCTGCCAGTCTTGTGTACCTGCTTGTGCAAATTCAGTGAACTGAGGAGATGTGGTATAGTTATCACTGACTTAAGGTTTGGCCTCAGGGACACGGTGGCTCAGTGGGTTAGGACGCTGAGCTTGTCGATCAGAAGGTTGGCAGTTTGGCGGTTCGAATCCCGAGTGCCGCGTAGCAGAGTGAGCACCTGTTACTCGTCCCAGCTTCTGCCAACCTAGCAGTTCGAAAGCACGTAAAAATGCAAGTAGAAAAATAGGGACCACTCCGGTGGGAAGGTAACAGCGTTCCGTGCACCTTTGGCGTCTAGTCATGCCAGCCACATGACCACGGAGACGTCCTCAGACAAGCGCTGGCTCTTTGGCTTTGAAACGGAGATGAGCACCGGCCCCTAGAGTCAGAAACGACTAGCACGCGTGTGCGGGGGAACCTTTATCTTTAAAGAAGCATGTGCTGAACATCCTTTTTGTTTTTCGTCTTATTTTTTTTCTTGGAGTGGGACATGCCATTTTCCCATTTTGCTTGGTTTAAAACAAGGTGACTGCATCTACGGGAGTCACACTGGCCATGATCTTATCTGTCATCCTCATTCCCCATATGTATTATGGCCGTTGCATGGTCACATTATGGATTGCAAGCACAGACAAGTTACAATCTTGCGAACTACCATACATTGCAAACGTACCAGAGCTACAGCAAGAGGCGATGGAAGGAGAGTCTATCGGATTTGTAAACAATGCCAAGCAAGGGGGAATTGCCAACACCTTGGAAGATAAGACTTAAGATTCAGAAGGGTCTTGACAGACCTGAGCACCGCGCCCTATCCAACAAGATGCAATTCAGTGGTGAGAAAAATAAGGTCCTGTGTAGGCAGTACACGACTAAATAGCACTAACTGTGAGAGGGATCTAGGAGTCTTGGTGGATCGTCACTTAACTTTGAACCAGCGATGTGCTGCAGCTGCAGCCAAAAGAGCCACTGCCATCCTATGTTGCATCAACAGAGGGACAGCATCAAGGTCATGAGAAGTAGTTAATGCTGCTTTATACTGGCTAGTGAGGCCACACTTGAAACGCTGCCTCCAGTTCCGATCATCACAATACAGAAAAGACGCTGAGACCCTAGAAAGTGTGAAGGGAAAAGCAACAAAGATGATAAAGGTTCTAGAGGCTAAATCATACGATGCACGGTTAAGGGAATTAGGGGTGTCTGTCCTAACGAAGAGAAAGACTAGGGGTGACATGATAGTCGTCTCCCAGTACTTGAGGGCCTGTCGCAGAGAAGCCCAGGTCGACCTGATCTGCCATTTCCAAAGCTGCAAGTTCATCTGGAAGATTGCAAGAACATTGCAAGATCCAGGTGAGGAGAGTTAAGAGTGTTCAAACACAGGTAGTTAAAGATAGTCCTTGACATATGACTACTACTGAGTCAAAAATTTCTATTGCTAAATGAGACAGTTGCTAGGTGAATTCTGCCCTCGTTTTAATGACATTTCTTGCCATAGTGAATCACTGAAGTTGTGCACTTAGTAACACGGTTGTGAAGCGAATCTGGCTTCCCCGTTGACTTGGCTTGTCAGAAGGTCCCAAAAGGGGATCACATGACCTTGGGACACTGCAGCCACCATAAATACGAGTCCATTGCCCAGCGTCTGAATTTTGATCATGTGACCATGGGGACGCTGCAACAGTCATAAGTGTGAAAAACGGTCATAAGTCCCTTTTTCAGTGCCATTGCAATTTCTGACGGTCCCTAAGTAGAGGACTTCCTATATTGCAGGAAGTGTCTGTCAGAACCCGCTCCAATCCACATCTTAAGAAAGAAAGATTCTTGGAGGCAAGATTGTCCAAACAGGAACTTTTACTAAGACATGGATGATAGAAGGTACAATGGACAGGATCTGAAAAACCTTTTCACAGATCGATATTTTTAAAGTGTCCCCCAGCAAAACCCCACCCCTCAGTTCATTTGGTCAGTTCCAGATCAGTCAAGTTTCAGGTGGCAAGCCCCTCGTGGGAAAGGGAGAACCATCAGTCCATTCGCAGCACAATCACTCCCTCCCCTTCACATTCCATCCAGAGACACAAACCAGGATTCCCCCACCCCCTTTCTTAGTTGCTCGTAAGATCAGAGAATGCCTCTCATCGATCTTATTGTGATGGGTAACAGGCAGGCTAGATAAACAAAAGGTTACATCTAAGGAGAGGAAATGGAGGCAATTAACTCCCCTGTTTATTTCCTTTCCTCCTTGGGAATGGCAGAATCCAAGGGGTCGTGTGAGAGGCATTTGGGTTTGCACAGAAAGAGAGATAGAAATGAAATATAAATGGATTGTGACAGTGTCTCAGGAGGAGAAGCACCTTGGATGCTAAGTAGCTTCAGCCCTGGTTAGCAGACTGATGGGAGCCCCCCCCCCCTTATAGGCTACCTGAGACATTAAACCAACCTAGCCAAAGGCAAATTACTTCCACACTTCCGCAGTCAAGGAAAGAGTCCAGTGAACTCAACATAAAACAAGCTCTGTTTGAAGGAAATGGCTTTTTTGTGCCATGGATGCAAAAATGACTCATCCATTGTTTTGCTTTCTTGAAAATGAGGGCTCTTCCGTTCTGCTTTACTGTAAATCAAGAGTCTCCAACTTGGCAACTTTCAGACCTGCGGACTTCAACTTCCAGAATTCCCCAGCCAGCCAAAATAACCCGGAGTCACTTTGTAACGGGATGGGCGGCAAAGAAATTTAAAGATAAGTTAGTCAATTATCCCCCTCAGTTTATGGATGGCTAAGGTGTACAGGCTGAGATAGCTCCATTTCTCTCCCAAATCACTATTAAGAAGAAAAAAATGGTCAAGATATTTCCTTCCTCAGGTAGATGAGTGGTGGCCAAACAAGGACTATGAACCAGAAGCCCAAGACATACCAGGAAGGGAAACGTCAAGGGCCGTGCTTCTCGTCCCGCCTTCAGGTGCTTTGGAGAATAGGTTGACCCCTTTTCTCTGTGACCGCCCCTCAAATACTGGAAGACTGCTACCATGACACCACTGATAGTTCTTTTCATTAGGCTAAACATATCTAGCTTCCTTAGCTGTTCATCATTCATCGTATGATTTTAGCTACCAGACCTTTTATCATCTCTACCCCATATCCATGTTTACCTGGATTATTTTTAATTGGTCTGAAAAGGGGCACATTCAGAGCAGAACAGAATAACAGAGCTGGAAGGGGCCTTGAAGATCTCTTAATCCAACTCTCTGCTCAAACAGGAGATCCTGTACCATTCTGGACAAATGGTGGTCCAGTCTCTTCTTAAAAGACTTCAGTGATGGCGCAGCCATAACATCTGGAGGCAAGTTGTTCCACTGGTTAATTCTTCTCACTGTTAGGAAATTTCTCCTCAGTTCTAGGTTGCTTCTCTCCTTGATTAGTTTTCATCCGTTGCTTTTTGTCCTTGCCTTCAGGCGCTTTGGAGAATAATTTGACCCCCTCTTCCTTGTGGCAGCCCCTCAAATACTGGAATACTACTATCATGTCACCCCTGTTTCTTCTTTTCATTAGATTAGACATACCCAATTCCTGTAACCGTTCTTCCTTAATTTTAGCCTCCAGCCCCCTGATCATCTTTGTGGCTCTTCTCTGCATTCATTTTATCCTTCAGCCATACGTATTCTACATCTAGTGAATGCGGTTCGGTCTGCATGTGGATTTGTGTGTCTTTAAGGGCCTTGTCATCAAAGGTGAAGCCAGGATATGCTTCAAACTCTGGTTTCATAAGGCTGCATTGTACTTTGTTACAGCATGTCTTCTCTTCTCCATAACTAAGTTGTCAGGAAGGTCCTGTAGTACAAACAAATTCAGAATAGTATTTAAGTTGGGAAGGGATAATGCTGAATGACTGTTGATGTTCTTACTTAAGCCGGGCCAAGCCAGCCTAAAACACAATACAATAATTGTTATAGTGGAATTCGAGAAAAGAGTTGCATAATGGCTCAGGTACAATTTCATCACATGGAAATGAGGTAATTGCTTAGGCAACACACACTCACGGCTCCTGGCATGTTTAGGCAGCACACATGGACAGACACGGTACTTACGCCGACAGAAGCAGCAAGGCGGTGGAAGCACGGGCTTTAATTATTCTGATTTTTTCCTATTTTAGGTATCTTCTGGCACTGGGATCTTGCATTCTTGGGGCAACTTTCACAGACATGTGCCTTGCAAATCCTGCTCAAGGACCTGACCAGCCTCTCTTTAAAGTTTTTTTTTTAAGTGCTCTAGTCTTTCAGGGTTGCTGGGATTCCATAGTTCTCCCTTCTCCTCCTCTTCTTCCTCTCCTCCTCCTTCTCCTCCTTCCCTTCCTCCTCCTTTCCTCCTCCTCCCCTCCTGCTCCTACTTCCCCTCCTCCTTCTACATTTTGAAAATCAGTTAGTTTTAGATTGGTAGGTCTTAATTGTGCCCACCGCTTGCTCCGGCCGCACACAAGTTTAAATGTCTCATAAGAAATTATAGAGACGGCGGAACCGGAGTCGAGCTCCATCTTGCAAGGCACGCCTTGCAAAAGGACCTTTAATTTAATTTTGGGGGTGAGCAGCCCATGGACCCCAGTGTGGGATACGGCTCTCAGACTCACGAAGGAATTGGAGGTGATGACTTGGGGTTTCCCGGTACCTTTCGGCAACACATCCTCGTCCCAGGAACAACTCTGACAGACCACTGCGATGTGGCCTGTTTTTCCGCAGACCCGGCACTTAGCCGAGCGGAATCTGCAGGCCACCTTCGCATGGTTCCCTCCGCAGCCGGCACACTTGGGACTGGTCGCTCCGCCTCCAGAGGTAGATTCGGCGCTGTTCCCTCCGGTGTATTTTTGTGATGGCATTGGCCGCCGATGGGCCCCTTGGTCTCCACACTGTTGAATTTATCGATTGTCTGGCCTCTGGTGTACCGCGTCAATTTCAGCTGCGTCTTCATCTGTTCCGCCGTACACAGCGCTCTCATGGTGGACTGATCCTCCAGAGCTGCTGCTGGGTCGGTGGGTGGTCTGGCCTGAGCTGCTGGCTGCCTCGTATGCCAAGACCTTGTCCAGAAGCTCTTGCAGGCTCATTGTAGGCTTTGCGAGCAATTTCTGTCGCAGCCGCTGCTCGCTTAGAACGAAAATGATCCAGTCGCGAAGACTTTCTTCTAAATCGGGAAACTTACAGATATGGGCGGCCTGTCGCACGGCCTCTATAAAGTCGGCCGTCGGTTCGCCAGGTAGCTGGATCCACTGGACGAACCAGAAGCGCCAGAACATTTCAGACCTCTGTGGCATGAAGTGCCTGTTTAGTTTAGCCGTGAGATCGCTATAGGGAACAGTTCCGATAGCTGTCGGTGAGCACAACCCAATGGCTATATCGTAAACGGCAGGCTTGCTGATGGACAGCAGGGCCGCCGCTTTCAAGTGGCCTTCAGTGATCCGGTTGACCAGTAGGTATCCTTCAACCTGGCCCAGATGCGATTCCCAGCGTTCGGGATGCCTGACGTCGAATTCGTGGATCTGACCGAGTTTTGCCATGCTGTGTCCGGTCCTGTGGATGCTGCTTCAGTAGAAGAAAATCGGAGGAAGATACTCCTTTTCCTCCGTCCCTACTGACTTCAGCTAGTGATTTCAGCTCTGAGAGAAGCAGCATCCCATCCTCGTCACCACTATTATGTAGTGGGTTCTGGACCGCATGGAAGACAGCAGGCAGATGAGTACAGCAACAGCTCTTTATTGTGGTAGGACTGTACTGAACAAAGGGGGTTACCTGTACCCCTTATATACCTTGCCAGGTACGCTTCCGGCCAATCCCTTCATCTGAATTTCCGCCAAAAGCTAGCCAGCCAATCCAGTAACGATACAGTGCCACCTGGTGGTATTTGCTGAGCTGCTGCTTAAACCCCATACATAACACTCCTCTTCAATGACCATCTACAGAATTTATCATTACAAGCAATCACACATTTCAGAAAACCATCAAGAACTTCACAAGATTCTAAAGCTCTACCTCAAACGTACCAATGAAAGAATGACATTTTGTCCCTCACAGGGGTCAACTAATGCCTCTGCACTGCTCACAAGCAAGAGACCAACACATACATCTCTCCCATTGTGGTTTCCCTGTCATTGAACATAAGAACATAGAATTATAGGGCTGGAAGGACCTTGGAGGTCTTCTAGTCGAGCCTTCTGCTCAAGGCAGGAGATCTTATACCACCCCGGACAAATGGTTCCCCAGTCTATTTCTGAAAACCTCCAGCAATGGAGCCTCCAGTTTATCTGATCTTTCTTTAAAGCCAAGTTAGTGGTCGTGACATCTGGTGGAAGAGAGACCAGGTCATTTGGCAGTAAATTACACAGGTTAATTATGAACTATAAGAAGAAAGGCTTGCTATTGTCTGTTCTAAATTCCTTTATTGAAAGACCTCTTGATCCCAAGTGCATGGGGGGGAAAAATAATTTTCTCCATGTCGTACAAAGCTTTATACATCTGGATTATGTTCCATCCAGTTGCCTCCCCCCCCCAAGATCAACAACTCCAAACCTTCTACGTTTTTCTCATAAGAAAAGTGTTATAGTCCCAAATGCTTTGACTGTACTCTTTGGCATTTTTTTCCCAGTTCTATTGTCTCTTTATAAATGTGGCAACTAGAACTGTACACTCTAGTGCAGATGTGGTTATAAATTTCTGTAAATTCATTATACGTTTGGCAACGTTATTTGCAATCCCTTTTTCTTATTAGCCTGTGCTGCTTTATTCTGAGCCAACATCTTTCTTGACCAATCCATGATCACCTCCACATCCTGTTCTTGATTAAAAAGACAGCTCTGATCCCATCAGTGTATACTGAAGCTTTTCCTTCTAATGCAACATCACTTGACCCTTACATAAATCAAATCACATTTGCCATTTGATTTGCCGTTTAAAGATATTCTCTTTACAATCTCTTTTAATGTCATTTACATACTGGACCTACTGGTTCTTTTTAATCCCCCTTCTGTTCAATCCTATCCAATTCTTGGAAATGGCCTGGAGAAATCCTTCCAGTTTCCTTGCAAGGCTTTTTTTTCCAGAAGTGGTTTGCCATTGTATTCTTCTTAGGGCTGAGAAAGAGTGACTGGCCCAAGGTTACTCTGCCGACTTTCACCCTCAAGATGGGACTAGAACGCCCCATCTCCTGGTGATTGACTCAAAACTAGCCAGCTGGCTTTCATGGCTACGGCAGTGCTAGAACTCACAATCTCCTGATTTTTAACCTGGTGCCTTCACCACCAGGAAAATAAAAGATGTTTGCTCCTGGGGAGGAAAGCAATGGCAAATCTGGACAGCACACTAAAAAGCAGAGACATCACCCTGCCAACAAAAGTGCCTATAGTCAAGGCTATGGTCTTCCCAGTTGCAATGTATGGCTGTGAAAGTTGGTCCATAAGAAAGGCTGAGGCCTTTGAGGCCTTTGAACTCTGGTGCTGGAGAAGACTCCTGCGAGTCCCTCGGACTGCAAGGTGATCAAACCGGTCAGTCCTAGAGGAGATCAACCCTGACTGCTCTTTAGAAGGCCAGATCCTGAAGCTGAAACTCAAATACTTTGGCCACCTCATGAGAAGGAAGGACTCACTGGAGAAGAGCCTAATGCTGGGAAAGGTTGAGGGCAAGAGAAGAAGGGGATGACAGAGAATGAGGTGGCTGGATGGAGTCACTGAAGCAGTAGGCGTGAGCCTAAATGGACTCCAGAAGATGGTAGAGGACAGGAAGGCCTGGAGGAACGTTGTCCATGGGGTCACGAGGGGTCGGACACGACTTCGCAGCTAACAACAACAGCAACTTCATCGCCAAATTAAACTGGCTGTCATTGACCTCTTCATTACTGACCATTAATCAAGTTTTTTGTTGTAAAAAAAAAGATTCCTACTGGAGAGACTCCAACATTGAATTCTGATAATTTTGCAAATACAGATATTGCCTATCATTGTTACGGCACGGACAGCCCCAAAGGATGGATTCTCTGCTATTTCATGGTCTGGATGTCATAAGGACTTTCTTTGTTCAAAGACGGGATGGGGTGAAAGGACACAGTGACTAGATGATGCTTCTGAAATGCTGACCTGTTTAATTCAACCCTCCTGGCCTTTGGAAGAGTCAAAATTAGAGCAAAGGTGAACGGATTAAAGGTGAGCCTTTGGCTGGTCAGAAATAAACATGTTCCTCCAATGTGCCTTTTGCAGAACTAGGAGCAACACAATATGGCAGTTCCACTGGCCTCTGTCTAGCAGGAAGTCTGCAACCCAAGTCCTAAATAGAGTCTAGAAAGGGTGCAGAGAAGAGCAACAAAGATGATCAGGGGACTGGAGGATAAAACATATAAAGAAAGGTTGCTGGAAATGGGTACATCTAGTTTATTTGAAGGGCTGCCACAAACAAAAAGGGGTCCACCTCTTCTCCAAAGCACCAGAAGGCAGAACAAGAAACAATGGATGGAAACTCATCAAGGAGAGAAGCAACCTGGAACTAAGGAGAAATTTCCTGACAGTTAGAACAATTAACCAGTGGAACAATTTGCCTCCAGAAGCTGTGAATGCTCCAACGCTGGAAGTTTCTAAGAAGAGACTGGACAGCCATTTGCCTGAAATGGTATAGGGTTTCCTGCCTGAGCAGGGGGTTGGACTAGATGACCTCCAAGGTCCCTTCCAACTCTGTTATTCTATTTTATTCTATATTGCTGTATAGGTAATCCTCAGTCTACAACCACAATTGAGCTCCACATTTCTGCTCGTAAGCATGACAGTTGCTTAAGTGAGTTGGCTCCATTTTGCAATCTCCCTTGCCACAGTTGTTAAGTGCATCACACGTTAGTTAAGCGAATCTGGCTTCCCCATTGACGTGGCTTGTCAGAAAGTCGCAAAAGAGGACCATGTGACCCCTGCAGTCATCATAAATATGAGTCAGCTGCCAAGGGTCCGAAGTTTGATCACGTGACCATGCAATGGTCGTAAGTGTGAAAAATGGTCATAAGTCACTTTGTTCAGTGCTGTTGTAACTTCGTACAATTTCTAATGAATGGTTGCAAGTTGTAAATGAACTGTTGCAAGAAACTTGCAACAATTCAATGTTGTGTTAATCATTTCATTCAGTTTCTTGTATTATCGGTGACCATGTTTTCATCAAAACTATTGAAACTCTTGTACTTCTGGATTGACTTTATTATTGACTTTATTACATTATTGACTTTATTATATTATTGACTTTATTATATTATTGAAATTAATGTAAGTTTTGCATTTGTGGAATTGTCCATCAAGTTGGCTGAAGTGAGTTGTCCCATTCCACAACCCAAAGCATTGGCTGCAGCAATTTTGCAATAGCTCCTGAGGAAAAAAAAGACCAAAAGAAAAATATATCCTCCTCTATTCTTTTTATCAGATAGAAACAGAATATCATAGCAACTACATATTTATGATTTGTGCTTCATGTAGAGTTCAAAAGAACTTTACCAAGGAGAGTTAAGCTTTATATTTCAGATTTCTGTTTCATTTTTTGCAACACACATCTATATTTCTTGTCAAAAAATGTCAGGGTTGCTATTAGCGGCGTCTCCTGGGGCCGTATTCGACGGCAGAGATGGCCTGCATCCGGCGACGACGACGGCAGCAGTGGGCTCTGGCCGTTCTCAGCGACCAGCACTAAGCGGTGGCATTCCTGGGGCCTCCTGGCCTGAGTGGCAACACTTGACCTGTTTTTTGCATCAGGCTGCTTTTGGTGACGCTGTCGTCCTCGGGCCGTTTTGGCGGCGGAGAGGGCGACTGAGAGTTATCCTAGCGGCGATGATGTCTCCTGTGCTGCCTCGGACCGCTTGTGTTGGCAACGGCGTCTTTGGACCGCTTCAATGGAGCAACAGGCGGTCTTTATACCACCTTTGGACCGTTCTAACGGCGGTGACGCTTTTAGACCATTTCGCCCATTTTGGCCCGTCTACTCTTTTGCCTGAATATATAACTTTGTCTGCCTCCCCCTCTCCCCTTTGGATTTGGTCGGTCCTGGGTATCAGCCATGGTGGGAGAGTGGCTGACTTTTACATCTGCAGCCCCATAGAGGTGGGAGCTCTATGGGGCATGCCTACCCAGAGTATATCTTTGACCATCCCCAGGTACAGAGTTGCAACTTGCCGTGAGAGGGCGGGGGTGACCTGTTTACTGGGGCACCCAGCTAAGTGGCAGTGCAGCTGGGTGTGGATCCAGATATTTTCTTTTCCGGCCTTCGACCCTCCTATGGACTTGATCATCTCCAGGACTACCTATTCTGGACTTGCTGGACTAACATGCGACAATATACTAGCACGGACTTGCTCGCCCTCAGGGGTGCCCCCCTCGCCTGGGTGCAACCCGCCTCTTTAAATTCTAACCTCGATGAAGGGCCCGAGTTTTGGGTCTCTGAGAGATGGCTGGGCAGGGGTAGGGGCCGTCAACATAAATGTAATAAGAGGCCCCTGATTTTGTTTTTATCAAAATTTTTTACGGGGTTGGGGAGGGGGGTGGGAGATAAGGGTTGTCTGGCTTTGGGGGGCGGCCAATCAACCATAGTTCAGGCCAGACTTGGGTCTGACCGCGCGGGGGGAGAACGAGGGGTCGTTGTGAACTATGGAATTAGTGGACAGGGAAGAACGTTTAGAAATAGTAGAATTAATAATTTTGCGAACTATGGAATTAGTAGATGGGGAAGAATTTTTAGAAGTAGTGAAATCTATAGATGGAGAAAAAAGTGAAGATTACAGTATCCCCTAATCAAAAAGGAGTTATTCATTCATTGTATATGTATAAATCTAGTGAAATTTAAGGAGATTGTGGGCAAGTCCTAAACAGCAACATTTTCAAGAATGTGCAAACATAATTTGCACATTTACTGTAAAAACTTCGATATTTTGAACAAAATGCTCTAGTGCTTTTAATAGGATTTCTTGTTGAGTTCCTTGGGCTCCTATCCCTGGAACTTGATTAGTGTCATTATCAACATCTGCGGGTTGAACTGGACTCACCACTGGCTGCTGGACTGGAACCACTGGTGGTGGGACTTGAGGCACAGGGTGATACACAGGGACATGGGGGAGGGAAATTCAGGAATATAGAGGAGCTCATGTTGGATCTGAGTCCCATTAAACAGGTATGTTACTGGTGTCAGGACCTGTCTTCCCAATACTTGTCCTGACACCCCTTGGACCTGTATTTTATGTGGTCCAGGGGCAGATACTGGACTATTTACAACAGATTGCCCAGCTCCTGTGTCTACCAAAAACATTGTCTGATGACCCCCAACACTCATTGTAACCAAGAGCTCAGGGGGGGTCTTCTCCAAGCCTGGTCCCCGTCAGTCAGTCCAACTTTTTCCTGCCAACCCAATCCCTTCAATGTCACGCACACTGTCTCTTCCCCCTCCATTCCCTTGATTTCCTCTTGCCCCTCGTCCCCTGTAGGGGAACCTACTTCAACTGTGTCTCCCTAACTAAAAATTAAGAACTAAAAGAGGTAAGAGTTAATTTTGAGTTTATCTCATTATTGTCCCAGTGGGTTTAAAGTAGCTTAAATGTACCAGGTGGAAAAATAATAGAGGTTTTGTCTCACCTTATCTCCAGGCAAGTTCCTTAAAAGCAAATGATGGATAAAGTTCAAATTCTTAAGGAAGATTAAGGCTGAAAACTTTATTATATAACATCAATGTATGTCACAACGTGTTTTTCTTTCATCTCTTCCTTTCTAATGGTGTATATAACTTTGATTGGGGAAAAAACCAAATAAGTATAATGCTCATAACATTGATATCCAAAATTGTAATTTAAATCGACAGAATGTATGCCTATTTCTTTTTTCTTCTTTACTTCCAAAGTATCCACATAACAATATTTCAGTAGTTTAGTTATGTTACGTAAATATCATTGCAGCAAAATAACATATCAAGATTCATCATAACACAATTAAAAGGCAAAAATATTTACATTTCTTTGTCATCCCAATTTTGTTTCACAATTTTCTTTTCTTTACTTCCAAAGTTAAGATGCAAAATAAAGGGGGGGGGAAGAAAAAAAAAGAAACAAACTAACAACCATCAAACACGAATAAATAAAAATTAAAAATGTGTACCAAAAAACCCAAAACCAAATGACAAATCTATCATTCACACTGACTAAACACAAAAGATCCACCCTTGGTTGAATGCAGAATAATACATCAAAAATATCTGATGCATTCGCCTCCCTTTATAAAACAAGTCTACAAGTAATTGTAAACTGTCCCATCTATATTTAATAACAATACTGCGTTATATAAAAAGATGACACTGACGCGGAAATCTATTTATCAGTTCCAATCGACCAAGCATCTGTTCACCAGCTGCCTGCAATTAGTGCAGGTTCGAGTCCCACCAGGCTCAAGGTTGACTCAGCCTTCCATCCTTCCGAGGTAGGTAAAATGAGGACCCAGATTGTTGGGGGCAATAAGCTGACTTTGTAATAATGCCGCTTGGGGGGGGGGAAGCCCTAATAAGCAGGCATATACATAGAATGAAGGCTACTGCTAAGCTTGTAAGCCGCCCTGAGTCTTCGGAGAAGGGCGGGCTATAAATGGAATTAAAATAAATAAAATAAATAAATAAAATATATTTTTTTAAAAAAAATCAACCCTAGAAATAAAACTAATCCTCAAAGCCCTCTGCTAACCATTTGTTATTGTATTTAACATGCAGAAAGTCCATAAACGGTTTCCAGTCTCTTATGGACTTATCTAATCCATTATCTCTAATCAGTACAGTTAATTTCACCACATCCCAATTTTAAAAAAAAATCAACATGCATAGCTTGCATTGCCTTGTTGTAAAACATTAACTTTCACCAGTATCGTGACCTCCTAAACACATTCTAGCTGATATTATTCATGCCGCTGACATTTACAACATAATCCCCATCAAAACTTAACACTGGATCTGAGTTACACCCATCCTTGTTTCAACGTGACTTTCAAAATGTCAGTCAGGGACGAAGGGCCATAGAAATGGAGAAAGACTGGAAAACGAAGGAAGGTTGAATGGGTTTGATAGATGAACGTAAGAGAAGGGATGTCCCAAAGTGCTTTCTTTCAAAAGGCAACTGGACTTTCTTGTTTTTCTTTGAAGAAGTTTCGCTTCTCATCCAAGAAGCTTCTTCAGCTCTGCCTGGATGGTGGGGAATGGAAAGACGTAAATTCCTTGCAGACGGCTGGTCATTTGCATTCTTTTACAGAGTGGTTGAGGCCACAGGGAGGTTTATCTGTGTCGTCAGGATCACCTGAGTGGTGCAACTGGGTGTGAAGCCTTCTTGGAACTGCTGAAAAGACTTTGTTGTAGACTGGAGATAGATGACGTCATATCCCTCCCCCTCTGTTGACATAGATGGTCTCTTTGACCCTTCGTTCCTCACCATCCAGTCCGAGTTGAAGAAGCTTCTTGGATGAGAAGCGAAGCGTCTTCAAAGAAAAAGAAGAAGGTCCCGTTGCCTCTTAAAAATGCACCTTTGGGACAACCATGACCTGGGTGACTGGGAATCCCCATAGACATAGAGAAGAGTTGATGAAGATCATATCTGACGTGGCTTTATTCAGAGGACCAGTGTACTGTAGTGGCAATGCAGAAGACTATTATAATTTCAAGGCATTTAGTGACATATGGTCCTGTCCCACTCACACTGGCACTTGCCACAGGTGTTAGGAGTCTTTTTTGAGCCCCAAATAGTCTTCCGCAAAAATTCCCCATGCCAACACCAGTGTAATTCCCAAGGAATTCAACAGTCTAGTCCTGGGGGTAGGCAACCTTGGTTCTTTTATGAGTCGTGGACTTCAACAACCAGAATTCCTGAGCCAGCTCAGCTCATGACTGGCTCAGGAATTCTGGGAGTGGAAGTCCACGAGTGATAAAAGAGCCAAGGTTCCCTACCCCTGGTCTAGTCCATTAAAAAAACCAGCGCAAATCCACAGGGAAAAGGCAAGTCCACAAAGCAAAAGCAAGTCCAGAAGGCACATTCAGAGTTCATGCTGGCTGGGGAATTCTGGGAATTGGAGTCCACAAGTCTTAAAATTGCCAAGGTTGGACCCCACCCTGCTCTACTCAGTTCAAATGAATTCATTTCATGCGATTGAGAGTGACCACTTCTTAGGACCTTGGGAGAAATGCAACACAAGCCAAGAAGAACGCAACTTTGGATGCAACCCCGGAGGGTTGCTATTTATATCCCAATAAACTAGGGCGGCTTCCCACTCACTGCTCAGGTTGCTGATGCTTTTGCCAAGGGATTTTTCCCATGGCCCGTTATTGGATCCTTTTAAACTAGATATGAAGCAGTAAATCTTCATGAGAACGTGGGTAAGACGAGAGGAGCGTTTGCCATAAGCCAGTAATAGACCTTTCCCTCTGTGAGTTCAATGAATATGGGGCTGATCAGGGCATGGAAAGAAAGAGCTTCAAAAAATGGTCCCTTTTGATTTGAAGCTCTCCCCTCTCTTCCTTCTCATCTCAGTGGGCTTCAAACTGCTTGGCAAATCAACCTAAGCTACTCTGATGAGACAGAGTACGGGGTAACACAGTTGGAAGGGATCTTGGAGGTCTTCCAATCCAGCCCCCTGCTCAAGGAAGGAAATCTTATTCCATTCCAGACAAACAGTTGTTCAATCTCTTCTTGAAAAGCTCCAGGGATGGAGTCACCCAAAACTTCCGAAGGCTGGTCAATTGTTCTCACTGCTAGGAAATTTCTCCTTAGTTCTATATTGGGTCTTTCTTTAAGGATCTTCCCTCCATTAATCTCGTCCTGTCCTCAGGTGCATTGGAGAATAAGTTGGCCCTCCCTCTCTCTCTCTCTTTCTCTTTTTTAAAATACATTTTATTGTGTGTTTGTTTTTACAACAGCCATCTTTAGTGCTTAGTAAACAACGCGTTGTCTGGGTTCGTATATTTAAAAACAATCGATAATAGTGGTTTTTTTTTGTAAAAGAAAAAGGTGCCAGAACTCACACACGTCATACAACCCGCCTTGCCTACCCTACAAGGTTCCATCCAAAAAAAGGTGCCGGAACTCCGTTCTGAGCGTTCTAGGACAAAAAAAAGCCCTGGTAATAATTAATTTCTATAATTCCATAATCAATACATTAGTTAATGATACATTTCCTTGATCTTCTCTTCTTCCAGTAGCAGTCTCCTTTGTCAACATTAATTCTTAATACTTTCGATACACACGAGGTTGGATATAAGCATTTTTCTTGTGTTCTTGTGTACAAATAACAATAACACCAACATATAACATCTTTTCTGATCGACTTATCTTTCAGTTGTATTTGTACAGCTGAATTTGTACAAATTTGCACAATTGGATTCCCCTTCTCTCTGGCAGCCCCTCAAGTAGAGGCACACTGCTATCGTATCGCCCTAGTTCTCCTCTTCCTTAGACTAGACGTGCCCAATTCCCGCAACCGTTCATCATAAATGGAACAGATGCTTTTTTTAGTTTCTCCCAAGTCCATTAAAAAAAACCCCAGCGCAAATCCACAGGGAAAAGGCAAGTCCACAAAGCAAAAGCAAGTCCAGAAGGCACATTCAGAGTTCATGCTGGCTGGGGAATTCTGGGAATTGGAGTCCACAAGTCTTAAAATTGCCAAGGTTGGACCCCACCCTGCTCTACTCAGTTCAAATGAATTCATTTCATGAGACTGAGAGTGACCACTTCTTAGGACCTTGGGAGAAATGCAACACAAGCCAAGAAGAACGCAACTTTGGATGCAACCCCGGAGGGTTGCTATTTATATCCCAATAAACTAGGGTGGCTTCCCACTCACTGCTCAGGTTGCTGATGCTTTTGCCAAGGGATTTTTCCCATGGCCCGTTATTGGATCCTTTTAAACTAGATATGAAGCAGTAAATCTTCATGAGAACGTGGGTAAGAAGAGAAGAGCGTTTGCCATAAGCCAGTAATAGACCTTTCTCTCTGTGAGTTCAATGAATATGGGGCTGATCAGGGCATGGAAAGAAAGAGCTTCAAAAAATGGTCCCTTTTGATTTGAAGCTCTCCCCTCTCTTCCTTCTCATCTCAGTGGGCTTCAAACTGCTTGGCAAATCAACCTAAGCTACTCTGATGAGACAGAGTACAGGGTAACACAGTTGGAAGGGATCTTGGAGGTCTTCCAATCCAGCCCCCTGCTCAAGGAAGGAAACCTTATTCCATTCCAGACAAACAGTTGTTCAATCTCTTCTTGAAAAGCTCCAGGGATGGAGTCACCCAAAACTTCCGAAGGCTGGTCAATTGTTCTCACTGCTAGGAAATTTCTCTTTAGTTCTATATTGGGTCTTTCTTTAAGGATCTTCCCTCAATTACTTCTTGTCCTGTCCTCAGGTGCTTTGGAGAATAAGTTGGCCCTCCCTCTCTCTCTCTCTCTCTCTTTTTTAAAATACATTTTATTGTGTGTTTGTTTTTACAACAGCCATCTTTAGTGCTTAGTAAACAACGCGTTGTCTGGGTTCGTATATTTAAAAACAATCGATAATAGTGGGTTTTTTTTGTAAAAGAAAAAGGTGCCGGAACTCACACACGTCATACAACCCGCCTTGCCTACCCTACAAGGTTCCATCCAAAAAAAGGTGCCGGAACTCCGTTCTGAGCGTTCTAGGACAAAAAAAAAGCCCTGGTAATAATTAATTTCTATAATTCCATAATCAATACATTAGTTAATGATACATTTCCTTGATCTTCTCTTCTTCCAGTAGCAGTCTCCTTTGCCAACATTAATTCTTAATACTTTCGATACACACGAGGTTGGATATAAGCATTTTTCTTGTGTTCTTGTGTACAAATAACAATAACACCAACATATAACATCTTATCTTTCAGTTGTATTTGTACAGCTGAATTTGTACAAATTTGCACAATTGGATTCCCCTTCTCTCTGGCAGCCCCTCAAGTAGAGGCACACTGCTATCGTATCGCCCTAGTTCTCCTCTTCCTTAGACTAGACGTGCCCAATTCCCGCAACCGTTCATCATAAATGGAACGGATGCTTTTTTTAGTTTCTCCCAAGGAAAGAAGTGAATGTTCAGAATCTGCTCAGCATGAAATCCTCTTGGCACAGAGCGACCCTTGTTTTCTGCACCTTCTTCCCTGCGATTTGTTCAAATATAGCTGCTGTCCCGTATCACGGCTGACCTCTTAACAAGAACAAGCTTTCCTTTATTCCAGGAATGCAACTAGTTTATTACAAGGATCCTTTCACTCTCTTTCAGTCAGAGTTATAAAGTGAGAAACTGTTCTTTGGAAACCAAGTCCTCAACCTCTCTGGGACTTTGTTTAGACAGCCCATTAGAATAGGGCAAGGGTAGGCAACCTTGGCTCTTTTATGACTCATGGACTTCAACTCCCAGAATTCCTGAGCCAGCATAGCTGACTCAGGAATTCTGGGAGTTGAAGTCCATGAGTCATAAAAGAGCCAAGGTTGCCTATCGCTGGAATAGGGTTTCTACATGTAGTGATACTACTGTGGGGTTCCTGGTGTTCTCTGAGCTTGGTGGTTTTCTTGCAGATGTTTCATTGCCAAACTAGGTAACATCATCAGTGCTAGAAGGGAGTGGGTTTGGGAGGAGGAGGAGGAAGAGGAAGAGGAAGAGGAAGAGGAAGAGGAAGAAGAAGAAGAAGAAGAAGAAGAAGAAGAAGAAGAAGAAGAAGAAGAAGAAGAAGAAGAAGGCAGCTAGATTCCGATGTGCATGGATCAGGAAAGATGCCAGGCAAGGCTTGCAGTACAACGTTTATTGAGAGTAGACTGGACTGGGGAAATAGGGGTTACCTGGCCACTATTTGTACCTGTCCAGGTGTGCGCTCGACCAATAGATTCAAACCTTGGTTTCCCGCCTAAGTTGGCATCCAATAGCTTTAACTTGGCTTTCCCGCCAAACAGCTGCTACCTGGCTGCAGCTGTTCAGCCTTGCGCCCCCTGGTGGCACTTGCAAGACATTTCTGCCCACATACATAACAAAGAAGAAGAAGAAGACGACTGGGGGGGTCCTTGGTGTTCTCTGAGCTTGGTGGTTTTCTTGCAGATGTTTTATTTCCACCAAGGATTCCCACGGTATTACTACATGTATTAATCCTACTCCAATGGGATGTCTAAATGAAGTCCCAGAGAGGTTTGGGACTTGGTTTGCAAAGGTCTTCTACCTGCATATACCTGATTTTTAATCATGTGACTTTTTCAGGGCTGTTGTAACTTCCAACAGCTGCTAAATAGGTTGAAAGCCAAAGACAGCCGGTGAATTGGAGCTATGAGTCACACACACTTTTTTTTCTTTAATTCTCAGCTGACCAAGAATTAGTTTTATCCCCAAACTCTGAAAGTTTTGCTTACAGTACATAATCTCTTCCAATCAAGTGCGACACACATGACCTGGGAAAAGAAGGTTAAATATTTCCCTTGGTTAAAAGTTTTATTGCCGATTTCCTACATTTCCCAAAAGCGAACCATGATACAGGCAGTCCTCGAATTCCGACCACAATATAGCCCCAAATTTATGTTGTTAAGCGGGACATTTGTTAAGGGAATTTGTCCCATTTTGCAATCTTTATTGCCACAGTTGTTAAGTGAATCACTGCAGTTGTGAAGTAACACAATTGTTAAGTGAATCTGGCTACTCCATTGACTTTGCTTGTCAGATGGTCACCAAAGGTGATCACATGATCCCGGGACGCTGCAGCCATCATAAATATGTCAAGTGTCTGGATTTTAATCATGTGACCACGAGGAAGCTGCAGCAGTCATAAGTGTGAAAAATGGCCCTAAGCCACTTTTTTCACTGCCGTTGTGACTTCAAATGGCCACTGAATGAATAGTTGTAAGTTGGTAACTATCTGTATTTAGCCAGATCTAAACCAACAGGATCCTGAGTTATTGTCCCTTTAGTGGCTACACTTTTGGGGAGGAGCCGAAATTCCCTTCAAAAAAATGCTCTTAAATGGTATTGAAGTAATACTTATAATTGCTTTTCCCCAAGTGAGTTTCAAATAGACAACCCAACTTTGAACAAGTGAATTGAAATAAAACTGTGGATACATTTTTTTTTTAAAAAAATCAAACATGACGAAAGGAAAAAGCAGGAGAGAAAAAACTGGTTATCTTTCACTGCCACCTAGTGGCACAACTTAGGAAAGCAGCAAGCACCAAAGATAGCACTTCGCACTTAGACTTATATACTGCTTCACAGTGCTTAACAGCCCTCTCTAAGCGGTTTACAGAGTCAGCGTATTGCCCCCAACAATCTGGGTCCTCATTTTATCAATCTTGGAAAGACGGAAGGCTGAGTCAACCTTGAGCTGGTGGAAGGATCGAACTCCTGGCAGTGAGCTGAATTAGCCTGCTATACTGCATTCTAACCACTGCACCACCATAGCTCCATAGTGCTTTACAGCTTTTACCGCTCCATAGTGCTTTACTTTCTGGGCAAACTGCTAAGCTTGTAAGCCGCCCTGAGTCTTCGGAGAAGGGCGGGATATAAATGGAATAATAATAATAAAAAATGTCAGCATGTTGCCCCCAATAATCTGGGTCCTCATTTCGGAAGGATGGAAGGCCGAGTCAACCTTGACCCCAGTCAGGATCGAACTCCTGGCAGTGGGCAGAGTCAGCCTGCAATACTGCATCCTAACCACTGCGCCACTACAACTCTTCTCTTCAAGAGTCTTCCAGGGTGCCCACTAGTTTCATGTGTTGATCTGGAATAAAATGCCTCTCACCATCTCCACTTGTTCACCAAGTTACCTTTTCTGCTATGTGCAAGGAAGAAGGAAAAAGAAGAATAAAGAATATTTGTGGAGCAGACCAAGGGAACTTGATTAACAGGACAGGCATGTTTTTGAGAAATTGGAACGTTACTCAACATCTGCTTGGTCTGAAGATAGCAGCAAGTCAAATGGAGGAGAAAGGCATTGTGTAAATAAACAAGGACCAGGAAACGGCTTTGAGCAAGATCTTGAAGTTGCTTCCAGACCAGCAAAGCTGGCTGACGTGACTCTTACCATATTGTCATCTTAACACTATTTTACAAGAACTGGAGCATAATTCAAACACTGTGAACTCCACTCTTATTCCAAGAGAATGGCTGTTGCTCCCTTTTGAAGCCTAACGCATGATTTTTGGAAGGATGTGCCACTTGATTAAAATGCACATCCAATTTTTGCAATATAATAATTCTAATTTAATTCCCTTTTAGAATAGAATTATACACTATTCTATCTTAAAAACAAATTCATCACCTGCTGTTGATCCAAAAACAAGAAATGAACTGTTACAAATTTCCTACAATAGGAAGTTACACATTTCCCAGTTTATTTTCCTAATTTAATTCACCACTTGAAGCTGTATTAACTTATCATATTAAAAGACATAACAGATTTCAAGAGGACATTGTAGGAAGAGAGTTTACCACAATCTAGGGTACTTAAGTATCAGAAGAAAAGCCAATTTTGTAAATGGCAAATATATTCATCTGCTGGAGGTCATTGCATTTCTGAGTTTTAGATTTTGAAGAACAAGATATAATCCACAAATGAGAGAGGGAAGATATACCCTCCAGTATGATGCCCTAATTTGATTTAATTTAATTTAATTTAATACTTAGCAACTGGCTCACCATTATTGCAATTGCAGCATTCCATGATCACGTGACCATGATTTGCAATTTTTTATTTTTGCCAGTTGCCAGCATTTATTTCCAGTTTCCCGATGGATTGTAGGAGAAAATTGGCAAAAAAAACCAAAAAAACCCCACCCCTTGGGCAAACTTAGGTTGTGCTCAATGACTGCAACTTTCCCTCAACAATGATGTCAAAAAATCAGGTCCAGTCACGTGAAGTCTCAACTTACGACTGCAATGACTTATAGTTGTTAATTCCAAGCTCAACTTGTAAGCTGAGAACTGCCTGCACTGGTCTGATGTTACGGTGACAATACGTTTATCTGAGGCTCACACACAGTGCAGAAAAAGTAGTAACCTTTGTTTCAATCCCAAAGGTGCTTTTTCAGGAGGCAACTGGACTTTCTTGATTTTCCTTTGAAGAGGTTTCGCTTCCCTTCCAAGAAGCTTCCTCAGCTCTGACTGGATGGTGGGGGAATGGAAGGATTTATACTCCTTGCAGACGGCTGGTCATTTGCCTTCTTTTAGAGAGTCGTTGAGGCCGCTTGGAGGTTTGTCTGTGTCCTCGGGGTCACCTGAGTGGTGCAAATGGGTGTGGAGCCTTCTTGGCTGCAGGATATTTTCTGCCCTGGGTCCCTTCACCGTTGAAGATGGGCGCAAGGCTGTTGGGGATGAATCCATGTTGTCTGCATCCCAAACTGAAGCGCAGATGGTTCCTGGAGTCTGCAATGTTTTCTGGAAATCCGTTCATTCTCCCACACCATTCAAAGTGCCTAGTTTGGAACGAACACCCCAAATATGACCGTTTTTCACACTTATGACAGTTGCAGCATCACTGCAACTGGTCACGTGATCAGACTTCAGTTGCTTGGCAACTGACTCAAATTTATGGTGGTGTCCCAGGGTCACGTGACCCCCTTTTGTGACCTTTTGACAAGCAAAGTCAATGGGGAAGCCAGATTCACCTCACCACCATGTTACTAATTTAACAACTGCAGTGGTTCATTTAATCAGAACGGTCATAAGCTGGGACAAAGTTCAATTAACAACTGTCTCACTTAGAAAACAGAAATGTTGGGTTCAATTGTGGTGGTAAGTGGAGAATGACCTGTAATCCACAGGGTCAAATCCACACCATAAATTGTCACATTATCTCAGGCTTCCTTCAGCAGCCAATAAAAACAAGATGCAACTTCATTGCTGTAATGTCATTTATTTGATTAAAATATAGAAAGGTAAACTTTGGAAAACTCTTCAAGTCAGAAAAGAGGAAACGTGACATGTTACTTCTCACCAAAATGCACACTCCACACTTCCAATAACTCTACCTTAAAAATGAGTTGGATTATTAAAGGGATAAAACACCTGAGAATCACTTTTGAAATATAAAATATTCCACCAGATTACCCATTCTGGTATATTAATTATCAAGTATCATAGGCATAAATAGGGATCCCAAATGACATAGGAATATCGAGTATTTTTAGGCCACTGTATGATTGTTAAAGAAAGCAACACCATTTCACAGAGATTCCATAAGCTTAAGAAGGAATTTGATTTCTTATGAAAATCTAAAAATTCTCCCCGATAACAATGAGATTTAACTACACAGTGACTGAATAGTCTATAACAGGGGTCTTCAAACTTGGCCTTTTTATAACTTGTGGACTTCAACTCCCAGAATTTCTCAGCTAGGCACGCTGGCTGAGGAATTCTGGGAGTTGAAGTCCACAAGTCATAAAAGGGCCAAGTTTGAAGACCCCTGGTCTATAATCTTAAAAAATATCTTCCATGGTTCAAGGACTTCTAAAGCAGAGGGGAAAGGAAGTTTCCTCTGAAGCTCAAATGTCAAAATATAAATGAAATAAAAACTGCAAAAACTACAAGGGTCTTCAAACTTGGCCCTTTTATGACTTGTGGACTTCACCTCCCAGAATCCCTCAGCTAAGCTAGCTGAGGAATTCTGGGAGTTGAAGTCCACAAGTCATAAAAGGGCAAAGTTTGAAGACCCCCTGAACTACAACATTGCAAATGCAAGAGGGTGTGTATGTGCATATGGAGGGGAGGATACGTAAATGGGGTGGGGAATGTTGGAGGGCAGAAAATTGCTTGCAAAGAAGGAAGGTGTGTTGACACTAACCAGAAGGACTTGCAAGATTAACTCATTTTGTAAGGGCTAAAGCAAACACAGTTAAAGAGATCTGCCCGATGGTTCACAGCAAGGGCTGCTGGCCTTTAGTTACCAGCAATTCCACTCCAATCAAGAATATCAAAGCTTCTTTTGAAGTCCAAATCCACTAGGAACTTTTCTAAAACCTACGCATCAGATTCACAAGCTTCCAAAACAGTTGCAGGAACTGGGCCGGTCTAGTCTAGCGAAGAGAAAGATTAGGGGTGACATGATAGCTGTCTTGCAATATTTGAGGGGCTGCCAGAGAGAAGAGGGGGTCAAGCTATTCTCCAAAGCGCCTGAAGGCAGGACAAGAAGCAACGGATGGAAACTATCCAAGAAGAGAAGCAACCCGGAATTAAGGAGAAACTTCCCAACAGTGAGAATAATTAACCAGTGGAACTACTTGCCTCAAGAAGCAGTGAAAGCTCCAACACTGGAAGTTTTTAAGAAGAGTTTGGACAACCATTTGTCTGTAATGGTATAGGATCTCCTGCTCATGTGTGTGTGTGTGTGTGTGTGTGTGTGTATGGGGAGGGGGGGTGGACTAGAAGACCTTCAAGTTCCCTTCCAACTCTGTTATTCTGTTCTGCTAACTGCATATGTCAATTCAACAGGACCCTTTGTTGGGTATCATTTGCCTGTAATTTGCCACCACAGGCATGAAAAATCCTGTGGTGCCCTCAAAAAATTTGCATTTGTCAAGAAAAGTCCACCTGCAATGCAAAAAATACTTTGCTCATTGCACATGGAGCCTTTCAGGATTATATGACTGACAGGTTTTGCAACGCAAACAAGGTCACAAAATCGTTAACCAGCCAGCAGACTCATAAAGGGCTGTTATAAAATAAATGACTCTCTGAAACTCCAAGTGATAAGAAGTCAATTATTCCATGAACTCTCTCAGCAACAGCTGGCTAACAAGCCTAAAGCTAAGCACAAATGTCTTTATGACAGTCCTTGACTTGCAACGGTTTGTTTAGTGACCATTCAAAGTTACAGCGGCACTGAAAAAAATGACTTATGACCATTTTTCACACTTACGACCATTGCAATCTCTCCATGGTCATGTATCAAAATTCAGACGCTTGGCAACTGGCTCATATTTATGACGGTCGCTGTGTCCCGGGGTCATGTTATCCCCTTTTGCAACCTTCAGACAAGCAAAGTCAATGGGGAGGTCAGATTCACTTAACACCAGTGTTGCTAACTTAACAATTGCAGTGATTCACTAAACAATTGTGTCAAGAAAGGTCGTAAAAACAGGCAAAATACTCTTTAACAACGGTCTCAGCAACAGAAATCTTGGGCTCAATTATGTTCGTCAGTCGAGAACTACCTGTATACACTTTTCATTGGCTATATCTACATAATAGACTAACTGTTAATTAACCAACTGAATTTATCCCAAACGTGTCAATACCATCCTAAGGGATCAGCAACACATAGTAGTTATCAATGAGTAAATATTGTGTAAACAACAAATGCTGGGCTATCTCCCCAGCATTTAAGAACAGGCCAAACCTAAGATCCGAATTAAATCGTTAAGTTTCCAACATTCATATTTAATCATCAGTTTGCTTGGAGGAAGTCCCTGTATAAGGAAAACAGCATCGTTTCCCAATCATGTTCTGCTAGCCACACCCTTCATATCAAACTTCTAATGATTTCAAATGATGACACTCAATTTCCCTGTGCCGTTTCACGAGAAATCAACTTCACCGGCTTGAAAAATTACGGAGCTGAGGATTATTTTCCAGAAAAGCTACACAACAGACTGAATTTATTCTTCATGGGTTGAGAAGCATCGACCTCACTTCCTGCTACAGTCCAATTATTCACAGCTTTTTGAAGCCTGATGCTCTCCAGGTGTCAGCTTCCAGCTTGCTGGATGCCCTTCGCCAGCATCTCCCAGAATTCCCCAGCCCTTCGTCATGTCACCTGAGGAATGATGGGATGTCCCGGGAAGGAGAAGTCAGGCTTGGTCTCCCTAATCATCTCCATCCTCATTCAGGTGCCGGTATTTGAAATGGACCACCGTCATGAGGAGGCCACCCAGGATACAGGCAGAGCCCAAGACCAGGTAGGTAATGCCCAGGAAGGGATTCTTACCCCCCATCCAGGAGAGGGTGCTCAAGATGACCTTCTTGGTACCATGGAAACCCAGCACGGGGTAATTGTAGCTGATGTTCAGGTAGTACGTGCCCGGGGGCAGTGCCATCGAGAAGTTGTCGTGGCGGATGCGGGCGTAAAGCTTTCGGAAAGTGGGCAGGGCAGCCGTGCGCATCCAGACAATGAACTCCTCGTTGACAAAGCCCGTGTTGTTGACGTCGTAGGGGTCCAGCTTGCAGACCTGCCGGGACCAGAAGGGAGGCTTGGCCGTGCCGCTGAAGGCCAGGCACAAGCTGTTGTTGACCGGCTCCGGGTTTTGGAACTTGACGTTGGTGTCGGTCCACCAGGAGATACCCCGCTTATCCAAGGTCACGTTAGCCAGAGAGCCGTTCTTCAGCTGGTAGTAGAGCTCAAAGGTGTCGTTGAAGAGGCTGTTGGCCACCGACCCGCAGGGCGCGATGGGCACCCCTTGGCTGTTGTACTGGTAGGGCTTGCACTCCTGGAAGGGGTGGCGCAGCGCCCAGGCGACCCCGCTGAGCTGCTCGTCGTCCCGGGAGATGCTGTAGCGCCGGTTGTTCTGGAAGTAGTTGGAGAGCTGGTAGTAGAGGCAGACGGGCAGCGGGAAGGCGGCGGGCAGCTGGAATCGCAGCCAGCACTGGCAGGAGGACAGCCGGCGCGGGTTGCTGCTGTTGGTCAGGCTGGCGCAGGTGGAGCAATTGGTGCCCGGCGCGCCGGTGTAGTCCAGCTCCAGCTCCTGGATGCCCTCCGAGCTGAAGTGAAGGCCCAGCCCGACGGCCAGGAAAGCCAGGCCCAGCCCGAAGAAGAGCGGCAGCACCGTGCCGGCCGACAGCAGCGGCTGCCAGGCCGGCAGGCGCTGCTGGGTGAAGGCCGTGTTGTCCGGCCGGTTCTGCGACGGCGGCGGCGGCCGGCTGACGTTGTAAGAGCCCGAAGCCATGCTGCCCTCCGGCCGACCCGCCGCCGCCCTGCCTCGGAGCCCGCGACCGCGCCCTCGGAGTCGCCCGAGCCCGGAAGCCGCCGCCAAAGCCGCCGCCAGCAGGGCAGAGCCGAGCCGAGCCGAGCCGGGACACCTGGACGTGCGCGGCTCAGGTGAGGGCGGCGAGCTCGGACAGGTGGGCGGGGACGAGGCCGGCTGGGCCACGCCCCTCCGGCCTCACCTGCGCGCCGGGAAAGAAGGCGCAGGTGAGTCCGGGGCTCAGCAGGTGGCGCCCCCGCCCGATGGTTTCGAGCCGGGCCCCGCGGGCAGACTGGCGGGATGCCCTTCCAGGTGGGCCGTTCCGACTGCGCCGGCTGCCCGCTCCCCGCTGGTTACCTGCCGGGCGGCGGCTCCGTCTTTCGCCTCTCTCTCCACCTGGGCGACTGGAAGACACCTGGGCCCGGGAGCTGAAGGCCAGGCGCGGCCTTGGATTCAGGGAGGCAAGCAATGGTTCAGGGAGGACAGGCGGTGGAAAGGCTAGCCTCCGTCTAGACCAGGGGTAGGCAACCTCGGCTCTTTTATGACTCGTGGACTTCAACTCCCAGAATTCCTGAGTCAGCATAGTATAGCTGATTCAGGAATTCTGGGAGTTGAAGTCCACGAGTCATAAAAGAGCCGAGGTTGCCTACCCCTGGTCTAGAAGTTGCTCCCCTCGCTGGAGGTGGGCAGGAAGAGATTCGGCAACCCTTTTGTCGGAAATCTTACAAGGTTTTCTGCTTGACCAGAGGGTTGGTACTAACTATAGACCAGGGGTAGGCAACCTCGGCTCTTTTATGACTCATGGACTTCAACTCCCAGAATTCCTGAGCCAGCCATGCTGAGGGGAAAGGGAGAGGTTTCCAAGCTGAGCCATGCTGGCTCAGGAATTCTGGGAGTTGAAGTCCATGAGTCATAAAAGAGCCGAGGTTGCCTATCCCTGGACTAGATAGAAGACCTTCAGTGGTTTTTGTGTTTAAAAAAAAAAGAAAAAGGTGCCGGAACTCACACACCTCATACAACCCGCCTTGCCTACCCTACAAGGTTCCATCCAAAAAAGGTGCTGGAACTCCGTCGGTCCCTTCCGACTCTGTTATTCTCTACTCTGCTTTTGGAAGAGAGAAAAAGGGCCTTTCCGGCTTGGTGGCCCTCCTGCTGGCGCTCCCTGGCTTTTGTCTCTCCCCCTTCCCCTGGTTTGAATCTAAACATTAAGAAAACCAAGATCATGACATCCGGCCCTCTCAATTCCTGGCAAACAGATGGGGAAGAAATGGAGGTAGTGACAGATTTTGTTTTCCTGGGCTCCAAGATCACCGCAGATGGGGACTGTAGCCAAGAAATTAAAATTTCCTCGGGAGGAAAGCCATGGCAAATCTAGACAGCACACTAAAAAGCAGAGACATCACCCTGTCAACAAAAGTGTCAAGGCTATGGTCTTCCCAGTTGTAATGTATCGCAGTGAAAGTTGGATCATAAGAAAGGCTGAGCGCCAAAGAATTGAAGCCTTTGAACTATGGTGCTGGAGAAGAATCCTGCGAGTCCCTTGGACTGCAAGGCGATCAAACCGGTCAGTCCTAGAGGAGATCAACCCTGACTGCTCTTTAGAAGGCCAGATCCTGAAGCTAAAACTCAAATATTTTGGCCACCTAATGAGAAGGAAGGACTCACTGGAGAAGAGCCTAATGCTGGGAAAGGTTGAGGGCAAGAGAAGAAGGGGACGACAGAGAACGAGGTGGCTGGATGGAGTCACTGAAGCAGGAGGCGTGAGCTTAAATGGACTCCAGAAGATGGTAGAGGACAGGAAGGCCTGGAGGAACGTTGTCCATAGGGTCGTGATGGGTCAGACATGACTTCGCAACTAACAACAACAACAACTTCCCCAGGTCCATCTTGAGTTTATGAATCAGGAACATTGTACCTATCATAAGCCGGTGATTTGGTGCTTGGAGATGCCAGGGACCCTGCAATACCCAATTGAGCCACCAAGGAGCAATACATCCTCTAACTTCCCCTACATTTTCCCCATTGTCAGTCAATACCCCAACTAGCCCGAAGGGGACTGCCCTAAATCATCAATTATTAGTGGCTTTATTTTTCCCAATGGAAGCTGCAATATTCCAGTAAGGCACAGGAGCGCAGAATGTCTTATTATGCATTCCATTATATTGCCCTGTTTTCCCATTCCGTTTTCACTCACTGAAAGCCCTTGGTGGGCCAGCAGGGGGCAGCCTGTTCTACAGAGTTCCTTATATGTTTGGACATTAATATTAAGCTGGGGAAGGGAGGGAGAAATCTTGCCAGGATTTGATATATCAACCTATGGCCACAACTGAACCCAAAGCTTCTCTTGCTAAGTGAAACGGTGGTTAAATGAATTTTGCCCCATCTTGCAACCTTCCTTGCCATAGCTGTTCAGTGAATCGCTGCGGCTGTTAATTTAATCACACATTTGTTGAGTGAATCCAGCTTCCCCATTCGCTTTGCTTGTCAGAAGGTCGCAAAAGGGGATCACGTGAGCCCAGGCATGCTGCAGCCGTCGTAACTTTGAGCCACTTGGCAAGCGTCTGAATTTTGATCATACGACCGTGGGGATGCTGCAACGGTCATAAGTATGAAAAATGGTCACAAGTCACATCTTTCGGTGCCATTGTAACTTCACACGGTCGCTAACTGAACTGTTGTAAACTAAGGACCGCCAGCACCGCGGATTGCACCAGCCGGAAGGACAGAGGCATCTAACACCTGGTAAGGCAACAGCTGCTGAAAACGGAACAGCTGGTTTTATCTGTGGGCAGCCCAGCCACTGCAGAGAATAACCTCAAGGGAACAGAGGCCCTGACTGTTCTCTGCTTTATTTAGATCCCTGGGGTGATAGGCATTGCCTGCAAAGTCCCAACCTGTGGATCAGAGGGGGGGGGAAGAGGAAAAGTGGGATCTGCCCCAAATATTACAGCATGGGGAGCATCATGGATGGTTCCCAGACCCATCGTTTTTTTTCAGAGGCCCTTGGTGCTCTCTGAGATTGGTTGTTTTCTTGCAGGCATTTCATTACCAAACTAGGCAACATCATCAGTGCCAGAAGGGAGTGCTGGTTTGCAGTGAGGTTACTTAGCTGAGTAATGACACGTCTGCAAGAAAACAACCAAGCTCGGAGAGCACCAACCATTTCAACCCTCAGCTGCAAATGTACACTTGGAGTGTACACTTGGAGAGCAAGCAACTAAATTTCATTTTTAATGTGTGCTGTTGTGCCCACAGTAAAAGAAATGACAATAAAGGTTATCTAATATTTAAATATTCCCCTCTATCAGCACATCATTTATTTTTTCATCTCCTCGATGTCTGTTTTCCTTTCTTAATTCAAGAAATTGAATACATGCAGGAGTCTCTCAAAATCAGGCCCTTATTCTCTTTTGTCTACCTGGGGAGTTAAGGAACTGGAATCTGCCCCCCCCACACACACACACACAATGTTGTGGACAACTCCATGGATTTCAAACATTCTGCACTTTCCCAGAGTAACAGAATCTGAGCACAGTCCCATTCAAATATATGGCCTGTTTTGCCTTCACCTTTCACCTCCTCCTCGCAAACCCCACTCCCTTCTAGCACTGATAACGTTACCTAGTTTGGCAATGAAACATCTGGAGGAAAACTATCAAGCTCAGAGAACACCAAGGACCCCACAGTCTTTTTCCTCCTCCTCCTCCGTAGGTCTGCTCTTCTTGGTGGTCTCCCATCCAATTAATAACAGATCAAGTTTTGCTTAGGTTTTGGAACTCAGTAGCTGGTACAAATGCAACAAACATTTGAAAATGAAAAGCAAAGACCCTAATTTCTATTCACACAATACAGGTAGTCCTCGACTTATACCAGTTCATTTAGTCACCATTCAAAGTTACAAGGGCACTGAAAAAAAGTGACTTATGACCGTTTTTCACACGTATGGCCATTTCAGCATCCCCGTGATCAAAACTCAGATGCTTGATAACCGACTCATATTTATGACGGTTCCAATGTCCTGGGGTCATGCGATCAACTTTTGCAACCTTACGAGCAAGGTCAGTGGGAAAGCCAGATTCCCTGAATAACCGTGTTGCTAACTTAACAACTGCAGTGATTCATTTAACAACTGTGGGGGGAAAAGGTTGTAAAATGGGGTGGGGTGGGTGGGAAGAGTCACTTATTAAATGTTGAGCTTAGCAACAGAAATGTTGGGCTCAGGACTGCTTCCACAATGCAGCACACACACACACACACACTCCCTTTCCTTTTGGGGTGTGGCTTGTGTGAGAAATCCTCACAGTGCGGGGTGGCTTTGAAAAAATCCCCTCTGGCAAACAGCTTCAGGATTGCATCAGCCACTTAACCTGGGGCACACTTCCTCTCTTGCACAATGTGAAACCAGCACCTGATTCTATCCAGAAAGGCAGTGAGTCACACAAGACTGGCAAATTACAGGCTGCACTTTGAAATGCAGGTAACTGTCTCCAGGTGAATTTCTTCCATAAACCCATAACAATTATATCGCTATGGCCTGGGACTGCTTCTGAACAACAGGCAGCTCGGCTTCCTTACTGCAGATCTTGCTGTTGGCAAAAGATCTCTGCTGTTTGGTAAGCCCAGCAACTTGGTGGAGAAGACCATTTTTTAAAACCAGCAGAACTATTATGTTGCTAGAACAGTGTTTCTCAACCTTGGCAACTTTAAGATGGGTGGACTTCAACTCCCAGAATTCCCCAGCCTGCATGCTTTGAGGTGTGCGGACTTCAGCTCCCAGAATTCCCCAGCCAGCATGCTTTGAGGTGTGCGGACTTCAGCTCCCAGAATTCCCCAGCCAGCATGCTGTGAGATGGGTGGACTTCAGCTCCCAGAATTCCCCAGCCAGCATGCTGTGAGGTGGGTGGACTTCAGCTCCCAGAATTCCCCAGCCAGCATGCTGTGAGATGGGTGGACTTCAGCTCCCAGAATTCCCCAGCCAGCATGCTGTGAGGTGTGCGGACTTCAGCTCCCAGAATTCCCCAGCCAGCATGCTGTGAGGTGGGTGGACTTCAACTCCCAGAATTCCCTAGCCAGCATGTTGTGAGATGGGTGGACTTCAGCTCCCAGAATTCCCCAGCCAGCATGCTGTGAGGTGGGTGGACTTCAACTCCCAGAATTCCCTAGCCAGCATGCTGTGAGATGGGTGGACTTCACCTCCCAGAATTCCCCAGCCAGCATGCTTTGAGGTGTGCAGACTTCAGCTCCCAGAATTCCCCAGCCAGCATGCTGTGAGGTGGGTGGACTTCAGCTCCCAGAATTCTTCAGGAAAATGCTGGCTAGAGAATTCTGGGAACTGAAGTCTACACACCTTAAAGCTGCTGAGGTGTAGAAACACTGGATTAAACTGTCATCAGTGGGCCCGTCCCTTGTCTGTCATGACTCCCACACTCTGGAATGATTGCTGGATAACTCCCACTCTGATGACACTCCTATAATTGTTAAAAATTTGGTTATTCTCTTGAGTATCAAACAAGGTGATCGCTGAGCCTCTTGTGAATAGGATTTTGGCATCTCTCTCTTGGGACTGTCCATGAATTCTTTCTGTTTTGTTGTTGTTAGCTGCGAAGTCGTGTCCGACCCCTCGCAACCCAATGGACAACGTTCCTCCAGGCCTTCCTGTCCTCTACCCTCTTCTGGAGTCCATTTAAGCTCACGCCTCCTGCTTCAGTGACTCCATCCAGCCACCTCCTTCTCTGTCGTCCCCTTCTTCTCTTGCCCTCCACCTTTCCCAGCATTAGGCTCTTCTCCAGTGAGTCCTTCCTTCTCATTAGGTGGCCAAAGTATTTGAGTTTCCACTTCAGGATCTGGCCTTCTAAAGAGCAGTCAGGGTTGATCTCCTCTAGGACTGACCAGTTTGATCGCCTTGCAGTCCGAGGGACTCGCAGGAGTCTTCTCCAGCACCATAGTTCAAAGGCCTCCATTCTTTGGCGCTCAGCCTTTTTTATGGTCCAACTTTCACTGCCATACATTGCAACTGGGAAGACCATAGCCTTGACTATAGGCACTTTTGTTGACAGGGTGATGTCTCTGCTTTTTAGTGTGCTGTCTAGATTTGCCATGGCTTTCTGTTTATGAGGCTATTATTTTTGTAATTGTAAGTCACTCAGAGTTGAAATAAATAAACTAATAAGAATCTACCCTGGTAGGAAAATGCCAACAAAGTGCTTAACGGTGAGTAAAAAAGCAAAAATAAATAAAGATCTAAGGTGGTTTTAACTGCTTCCTCACTTCTAAACATTAAATATTGAATGTTATTTCTTATCTCTTGCGTTCCTATTTTGATTTCTGGCTCATTTGACTGGAGAAAGATCTTACAAGATCCTCAAGACTGAAATAGTTAAATTGGTTTCTGGCATAGAAAGTGGATGTGAAAACTAAATGGAACAATGAGTTGCTCCACTCTTATGCAACTGCTAATTGCGCTAATGATATATTGTATTGCTGTTTTCTTTTATCTGTTCTATTTTTTTTACTTTTTAAAGCACTTTTTATGTGTACCCTTTTTTCCCTTTCAAAATGTTTGTATTGTCATTATAATGATTCTTGAGATTCTTTGCTTTTTGTGTTATTTTTATAAAGGCAATTAAAAATAAATAACAAATTGCCCGGTTCTTGCTTCAGCTTAGAATGATGCAATTATTTCAGACTCACCTAACAAGTTCACTCAATCATTAATTCTATGCCAAGGACTCAAAATACCTGGCTGAAAGTTACCATTCCAGATTTGTACACGCCAACACAGAGATTTACAATCCTGTTTCTCAACCTTGGCAAATTGAAGATGGGTGGACCAACTCCCAGAATTCCCCAGCCAGAAGTGCTTTAGGGCTGGCTGGGGAATTCTGGGAGTTGGTCCACCCATCTTAAAGCATGCTGGCTGAGGAATTCTGGGAGTTGAAGTCCACCCATCTCACAGCATGCTGGCTGGGGAATTCTGGGAACTGAAGTCCTCTCATCTGACAACATGTTGGCTGGGGAATTCTGGGAACTGAAGTCCTCTCATCTCACAGTATGCTGGCTGGGGAATTCTGGGAACTGAAGTCCTCTCATCTCACAGCATGCTGGCTGGGGAATTCTGGGAGTTGAAGTCCACCCATCTTAAAGTGGTCAAGGTTGAAAAACAGTACTCCAGACAATAGAAGAAAACTACAGGATTTGGACCTCAGAGGTAGGCAAAAAACCAGATCAGAATCTGCAGAAGTCCCAAAACAGGCCCACAGCATGCAGGGACAGAGCCTCAGGAATCAGTTCAAAGAACTAGGGCTAGCAGCGGTGGGGGGGGAGACAATCTGCATTTGCCAGTCTACAGAGAAGGATTTTCAAATGCAAATGATTTGAGCTTGGCTCTAAAACCCCCAGCAAAAGAGCTTAACAAATACTGTAGATAAGATAGGAAAACATCAGCTACAAGCAGAACAGATAGGAACATGGAGATAAAAGGCTGAGACAGACATTTACATACTAAGGTAAACAGCAAATCCTTGTCCGTGTAAAATGAGCTGAAGACTCTAGATTAAAATAAGGAGGCAACTAGAGAAACAATGGGCAGCCTTAGCAGGAAGTCAAGCACCGGCCTTTGATTTTGTATAATAAAAGAGCTTTTGTGGGAGGGGGGAAAAAATCACTCTCTGTGCTTGTGACCTGTACCAGATTAAAGAAAGCCCAAATAGCATTAGTTGGGCAATACGAAACGTTTGAAGTGGCTCCCTGGTTAAGATGGTTAATTTATGTGGGTAAATCAAGGGATGGAACACAGTGTGACTGATAGCTTTTCTTCCTTGGTGCTTTCTTCACTTGCCCCAAATAGATGATGATGATGATGATGATAAATATTTATTTATTTATTTATTTATTTATTTATTTATTTATTTATTTATTTTATTGGATTTATATACCGCTCCTCTCCCGAAGGACTCGGGGCGGTGTACAGGGCAATTAAAACACTATATACAACACATAATATACAAAATTAAAATAAATTAAACCAAGTAGCCCTAAACAATAAAACATGTTCTAAAATTTTAAATTTTAAATTTAAAATCTAAAACCCCAATCCCTCAGTCCAGGCCGGCAAGTTCAAATAGCCAAGTCTTCAGATTGCGGCGAAAAGAGCGAAGGTGGGGAGCCATTCGGAGCTCAACAGGGAGCTGATTCCAGAGGGCAGGCGCACCCACAGAGAATGCTCTCCCCCTGGGAGCTGCCAGTTGACATTCCCTGACCGACGGCACCCTGAGGAGGCCCTCTCTGTGGGAGCGCACTGGACGAAGGGAGCTTGATGCTGGCAGCAGGTGTTCCCTCAGATATCCCGGACCCAAGCCATTTAGGGCTTTATAGGTCATCACCAGCACGTTGAATCTCACCCGGAAGACAACCGGAAGCCAATGCAGCTCGCGGAGCAGAGGTGTTAGAATGGGAGTATTGGGAGACCCCCATCACAACTCGCACGGCTGCATTCTGCACCAGTTGAAGCCTCCGAGTGGTATTCAAGGGCAGCCCCATGTAGAGAGCATTGCAGTAGTCTATCCGAGAGGTCATGAGCGCATGAGTGACTGTATGCAGGGCATCCCGGTCCAGATAGGGCCGCAACAATTATTATATAATAATAATATAAAGTTGGAAGGGACCTTGGAGGTCATCTAGTCCAACCCCCTGCTCAGGCAGGAAACCCTATACCATTTCGGACATATGGCTGTCCAGTCTCTTCTTAAAAATTTCCAGTGTTGGAGCACTCATACCCTTTGTGTGCCTGTGTGTGTCAATGGGCTGAGTCTTATTCATCCATCCATCCATCCATTCAATTTCTATGGCCGCCCATAGAACTCCATCAAGAGACTCTGGTCCCTGTGATTGACCAGGGTCCTCTTATTTTCCCTGGGAAATGAGGAGAGCTGAGGAGGTTCTCCGCCTCTTCTCTAATACCGCGTCCAGTTTTGCTCACCCCATTATAAAAAAAGATGGTGAGACTTTGGAAAGAGTGCACAGAAGAGCAACAAAAATGATCCGGGGTTTGGAGATTAAAATGTAAGGTAAACGGTGGCAGGAGTTGGGTATGGCTAACCTAGTGAAAAGAAGGACCAGGGGTGACGTGATAGCAGTCTTCCAGTGTCTCAGGGGCTGCCCCAAAGAAGAGGGAGTCAAGCTATTCTCCAAAGCCCCTGAAGGCAAGACAAGAAGCAGCGGATGGAAACTAATCAAGGAGAGAAGCCACCTAGAACTAAGGAGAAATTTCCAAAAAATGAGAACAATTAACCAATTTAACAGCTTGCCTTCGGAAGCTGTGGGCACTCAATCACTGGAGGCTTTTAAGAAGAGACTGGACAGCCACTTGTTTAAAATGGTATGGGTTTTCCTGCTTGACCACGGAGTTGGACTAGAAGACTTCCAAGGTCCCTTTCACGTCGGTTATTCTTTCTACCAAAGGCTCAAATTCTGGACTTGCAGAAAAGTCCTGCAAGATCTTGCTAGTTTTCTAATAAGGCAGCAGCCATTTCATCGTAGATGTTGTAATCCCTTATCCTGAGAAGACAACAGGTGTGTGGGCATTACTGCACCTCCATGGTGACATTTCCAGGCAGCCTGAGAAACTATCAGAGAACCGAATTCCACCAATGTATGGAAGGTAACGGAGGTTTCCCATTCTGACATAATTAGCACTTTTCCATGACAAAGTGTCCTCTAATGGGGGGGATATAAATTCTGAGAAATCCCCAATCACGGTGGGCATTGTGGAGACTTCATGAAGGTGAAGTCCACCTGTTTGGAAGATCTCCAGGTGTGGAGGGTAGAACATAGGGCTGGAAAGGACATAAAGCTGGAAGTCTACTAGTCCAGCCTCCTCCATAAGGAAGGGATCTTATGCCATCTTAGACAAATGGCTGTCCAGTCTCTTCTTGAAAACCTCCAGTGATGGAGCACCCACAAGTTCTGAAGGCAAGCTGTTCCATTGATTAATCTTTCTCACTGTTGGAAAATTTCTCTTTGTTTCCAGGATGGATCTCCCTCTGAGGAGCTTCCATCCGTTGCTTCTTGTCCTGCTCTCAGATGCTTTGGACAATAAATTGACTCTGTTTTCCTTATGATGCTCCTTCAAGTATTGGAAGATGCCATCATGTCACCTCTAATCTTTCTCTTTGATGGGCTAGCGCAGGAGTCTTCAAACCTGCCCCTTTTATGATTCGTGGACTTCAACTCCCAGAATTCCTCAGCCAGTGGAAGTCCACAAGTCATAAAAGGGCCCTGCCCTAAGCCTTTGGCCTATCTTCCGACTTCCTTCACTATGGGGAGGGACGTGGCTGCCAATATTTCCCTGGGGATTTTTCCTTCTTATAGAACTAAAGCTTCTGGTTGCTCGGGAGAGAGGACATAACCTGGATGTGGGACATAACTTCAATTCACAAAGATTTGTGCAACAAGCTAATTTGGATAAAGAGTGTTGTTCAACCTTAGCAACTTTAAGATGCCTGGATTTCACCTCACTGGGAAATTCTGGGAGCCTGAAGCCCACAGATCTTAAAGTTGCCAAGGTTGGAAACCTCTGTTGTAAATTCTAAACTGGGCACTCCTTGGGTGCTCTCTGAGCTTGATGGTTTGCTTACAGAGGTTTCATTACCCAAGTAGGTAATATATCAATGCCCCAGTTATCCAGCTGGATAACGAAACCTTTGCAAAGAAACCACCAAGCTCAGAGAGCACCAAGGACCCCACAGTACCATCCTGAGCTGCGCATTTGGTATCCTCTTCTGTTGGAAATTCTAAATTAGTTAGCAGTGAAAGAAATCTGGGAAGAAAAGCCTTAGGCACTTGAACAAGGCAGTTTGGATATGTATATTCCACAATGGTGACATTCAGCACAGCTAATCCCTTTATGTGCTCAAATATTTGAGTAAATATTTGAGTAAACAGCAGGCTGGATTTGAGTTTGTTGGCTTTTCTTGAGAAACTTAGTTTTGAAGTACTATCTAATGCTTTATTTTCTTTTTTTTATTGAAAAGTTTTTCAATACATTTTATCTTTAACAAAACAACCCCACCCCCTCCCCCCCTTCCCAACCCAACCCTTCCCCCCTCCCCGACTTCCCAGAGCTTAATACAAGGTATAAAAGTAAAAAACATAAACTACCATATGCTTTATTTTCAAAAGGGACTTCAGGCTGCAAAGGGAACAGCGCTTAAAAAGTGTTTTTCAATTTTGGCAATTTTAAGACATCTGGATTTCAACTGGATTTCAAAACTGCAAAGAAAATAGCAACTAAGGTGATCAAAGGCCTGGAGACTAAAACATATGAAGAACAGTTGCAGGATTTGGGTATAGCCAGTCTAGCGAAAAGAAGGACTAGGGGTGACATGATAACAAATTCCAATATTTGAGGGGCTGCCACAGAGAAGAGATGGGGGGTCAACTTATTTTCCAAAGCACCAGAAGGCAGGACAAGAAGCAATGGATGGAAACTAATCAAGGAGAGAAGCAACCTGGAACTAAGGAGAAACCTCCTAACAGTGAGAACAAATAAGTGGAACAGCTCGCCTTCAGAAGTTATGAGTGCTCCATCACTGGAGGTTTTAAAGAAGAGATTGGACAACCATTTGTCTGAGATGGTATAGGGTCTCCTGTTTGAGGAGGGGGTTGGACTAGAAGACCTCCAGGCTCACTTCCAGCTCTATTCTGAATTGAACTGAACTACCAGCATTCCACAGCCATAGCAATTCTGGGAGTTGACATCTGGACATCTTGCCAAGTTTTAAAAAAATGTGTCTTAGAGCAAGAGTACAGAATATTGCATCTCCTATAAAGTCCAGCAACCCCAGAAATAAAAATAGGTGTCATCTTACATACAATGGAAGAACTGCAACAACCGTTATGTAGGACAAGACTGGCAGAAGGCATCCATGAACACCAACTGGCAATCAAAAGGCATGATGAAAATCCTTTAATTTCACATGTAGACAGATTTAACCATAGTTTTCAATTAGGAAAATGTGACAATCCTAGATGAGGCCAAATCCAAAAATGCCAGGGAATTTCTAGAAGCCTGGCACTCTGACAAATCAGTCATCAATAGACACATAGACATTAACAATATAGACTATGCAAAAGAGACAATCAACCAGCCACAAAGAGAACAAGACTCCAGCACCTCTCCACCAGTAATCAGCACTCAGATCAGCATAGATTAGCTCCAAGGTCATCTTGAGACCAATAATCAAGTAAACAATAGCCCAATCAAGAAACCCCCCCAGAGCCATTAAACTGCCCAAACAAAGAATCCTCAAGAACCCCCTCACCCCCCCCCCCACCCCTGACAAGCAAGACCCCAGAATAGAAACACACAGCAAACAGCACTCCTTACTACATAGTAGCACTGATGATCTTGCCTAGTTAGGGTCATGAAATGTCTGCAAGAAAACAAGCAAGTTCAGATCACCAAGCAGCCAGCCCCTCCTATAATGTCTTCCTGCACCAGTATCCACTCAATAAATTCTAAATTAGTCAATAACACAGGTAGTCCTCCTGGATGTATGACCACAATTGAGCCCAACATTTCTGTTGCTAAGTGAGACATTTGTTAAGTGAGTTTTGCCCCATTTTACAACCTTTCTTGCCACAGTTGTTAACTGAATCACTGCAGATGTTAAGTTAGTAAGATGATTGTTAAGCGAATGGCTTCCCCCACTGACTTTGCTTCTGAGGTTTGCAAAAGGAGGTCACATGACCTTGGGACACTGCAACGGTCATAAATATGAATTTATCTGAATTGTTATCACACAATCATGGGGATGCTGCAAAGGTCGTAACTTTGAAAAACGGTCATAAATCACATTTTCCAGTGCTGCTGTAAGTTAGAGTGGTTACTAAACAAACTGTTGTTAAGTCGAGGACTTAAGAATTTCAGAAAACACTCGGCTGTTGGGGTGGCAATGATGGGATACATAAAGATACTTGAATAGCGTAATAAGACAGCTTCCAATGTTCTTCTCCATCCCAGTTTCCAGCTGCCAAACCTCCATTTAAAAGCCAAAGCTGCCGGGGTGAAAGAGCTTAAACGCTGCAAAACGAGAGTTGCTGCATTCATCTTACACAATGTCCAAACACAGCACATTACAATTTAATGGGACTGCCTGGCCCACGCCTCGTTTTAAGGCAAGGGCTGCATTCCCACCACAGGCTGCTGAATCACAAGCAACCTAATTTTAGTTTAGCCTTATTTCTTATGGGAACGCAGCAGCAGCAGCAGCAGCAGCAACAGTAAACACGGTTACGAAATGCGGAAGCCTGCAGAGACTGTGTGGACTTCAACTCCCTTGCACCCCCGCCGACCAAGCCAGAGGCAAGGAATTGTGGGAGTGGTAGTCCAATAGGTGACAATATGTGCTGGGTTATCACCAACCAAGCTCAACTTCCCGCCTCCGGATTGACCAGTCCCGTTCGGCCTCCTCCCGCCCTATCGCGTCTTCCCTTCCATCCTTTCCCGCCAGCGGCCTCTCCTGATAGGCCCACGTCTGACTCGAGCTCGTTCTGACGGCCAATCCTCGACGGCCACAGCGAAGTCGCGACAATGCGGAGGCGTGGCCTGAGCCGCCCGCGAGGCTATAAAGGCAGCCGTCGCCGCCCCAGCGCCGTCGTCGTCGTCGTCGAGCGAGAAGCGCCTGTGGGGAGTTTGAAGCGCTTCGAGGCCGCAGAGAAAATGGAGAGCCGGCAAGCCGAGGAGGAGGCGGTGGCGGCGGCGGACGAGGTGGGCCTCGTCGTCAAGAGCCCCGCGCAGCGCCACTCGGACCTGCTCCTGTCGGCCCGGCGCTCCTGGAGCGTCCGACGCCTCAAGGCGGAGCTGCGACACCTTCACCCGGATGAGCCGGTGAGCTCTGAAACGCGCATGCGCGCTCGGCCTGCTTGTTTCACCTCCGCCCTCCCTTCCCCTTGCGCGAAGTGGAGCCTCCTCGGATGGGCGCAGTCTATCCCACTTGGGTTTGCCGGCTGGGGATGGCGTGCCAAGATTTTGCGGGCCTCTGGGTGGGTTTCTAGGCAGGGGCCCGACGTCGAAGGCTGGCCTAGCTGGCTGGGGCTTGGGAGGAAGCGGGTTTCGAAAGCCGCTTAAGCGCCTTTTCCTGCTTTTGGGGGCCGGGGTGGGGGTCGTCCGAGGTGGGCTTGGGCGTCCTTTCCTTCCCCCGTCGCCGTTGGACAGTAGAGTGGCGCGGCTGGGGATGATGGGAGACGTCCCCTGCCGGCATGGAAGCCCTTTGATAGGGATGGTCTTGAGTCTCCTCGCCAGCCACCCCGGTTGGCCTCCTTGCCCGGGCTCGTGCCAGGTCAGAGGATGGAGCTCCTGAGCAAGTGCAGAGTGCATTTCCTCTGCTGGGTAAGTCGGGAGTTTTCAAAGGTTGCATTTGCAGAAAGAGGAAAAAAATGTGCAGTTCCTTGCAGGGTTGGTTTATTCCAGGAGTCTTCAAACTTGGCCCTTTTATGACTTGTGGACTTCAACTTCAACAGGCATATTGGCTGAGGAATTCTGGGAGTTGAAGTCCACAAGTCATAAAAGGGCCAAGTTTGAAGACCCCTGGTTTATTCCAAGTGCCTTTCTGAGCATGCACAGAGTGCATTGGCTCTGGCCCAGGATTCAGGGCAAGGACCTAGTTTTGTTTGTCAGGAAAAAAAGAAAGTAGTTCCTTGCATCGTTGATTTATTGTGTTTCTGAGTGAGCTGATGCCAAGCAGGGAGTGAGTTTCTCCAGCAATTCTAGGAAGTCGCTTTTCTCTGAAATGGCTTCTGTTCCAGTGTGTTGGAGGATTTCCTGGTGGCCTCCCATCCCAGTGCTAAGCAGGGTCTGACCCTGGCAAGGTGTTTGATAACACAGATCAGCCCCTGGAGTTGGGTGTCCTGTGCCACAATTTTAAAGGAATCTCTCTCATTCCTGGCCCTGCCTGCTTATGCTCAGCATAGATGTCCCTTGTGTATTTTGAATTTTCTCTTTAAAAAAAGCCTGATTTTTTTTTACCCCTTTTGAGTTAGTTTTGGCTGTAGAAGACCTTTCCCCCTCAAAAAAATAAAATAAATCCTTGCTGTGTGGGTTGTCTCTGTGGGGAACCAGTCTGATCCACTTTTCCTGCAATATTTTCCACGGAAGTTGTTAATATTGTTTAGCATGATGACATTTCACTGGGTGTGTTGGTGTTTGGAGAACAAATTAGTGGAATGGCTTGCCTTCAGACACTGTGGGTGCTCCATCACTGGAGGTTTTTAAGAAGAGGTTGGACAGCCATTTCTACAAAATGGACTCTCGCTTCAGCAGAGGGTTGGACTAGAAGACCTCTAAGGACCTTTTTTCATCTCTGTTATTCTATTAATCGGATCAGAATTTTCAATATTTCCTTGTGGTTACTTGGTGTCTTGCTTGTGAGAATTGTAGCTTTCCAGGACATAAGGCCAAAGTGAGATGTTTTCTCCACATCAGCAATTAGTACATTTATTACAAAACATTTATAGACTGGGTCAGCTGATTGGAAGAAGAATAACATTTTGTCCTTGGCATATTTTTATCTGTTCCTCATTTGCAGTACAACTCCTCATATTTCCATTCCCCCCCCCAGCATCTTTCTGTGAACAACTTTGGTTGCTTGCTGTTGATGCTGAGAAAGTTACTTGTTTATGGTAGAAAAAAAATATAGTTTGTATCTTTCCTTCTACAAAACAATTATTTTGACACAATTTGCTTTGCAAAGCAGATGATGCAACTCAGCCAACTTGGTAGTATTTTATTTGTTTAAAGATAACTCGAAAGGAGAAGAGGTTTCGGTACAGTTTCATAATGTTTGTGTGTTTCTATATTTTGGAAACTCCCTTTGCCTGATATTGTTGACAAGGCTAAATACTTTGGCCATTTAATCACAAGATAAGAAGCCTTCATTGGCATTGCCTACACATCTTGCCTGGTGGAACAGGAGTTAGAAGCAATAAAAGTTTCCATTGTACAGGAAAGGCAAAGGAATGAAAGAACAATCTTAAAACAAGGCAATAGGTTGTTGTAATACAAAATGTCCCAAGGCTGGGTGGAGGGTGCGACCTTTCATTCCCCAAGGCCACTGGTGATGTAGGCTGAGTGGAGTGGTGTTGCTCATTGCCCATCTGTTTTGCCTTTTGGCCTTGCATGCCAGCTAGCCCAGTTGACCTTTTCAGAACCCTGGCCTGCAACGTAGCCTGTTGATTCTACAATGCTGTGTTGGGATTTGACCCTTTCTGCTTTGGGTTTGTGTTTAGTCTTCCACCAGGGATTTCTCTAGAGAAGCTTGGAGCATGGAACTGTATTTTACTCTGCCCACTACAAAACCTAACATGCAGAACAACCAGTTGCCCAGATTGATGGCCTCCACATGTTTGCTTGTTTGTTTTTTGTGGGGGCTTCTCATTGAAAAAATGTCTGGTTGGAAAAGACTAGTAGAAATCTGTCTTTACATCCACATTTCTTTACATCCAAAATAACAGCAGTGGATTTCTAAGGATAATAGTGCCTCAGTTTAAAGACAAAGCATGGGGTTATCTGAGGGTTAAGAGTCTTATAGAAATCTACTATGCGCTTCTAATTAATATAATCCAAAAGAAAAGGTGGCATGATAAAGCTTCCTGAAAGATGTCAGTGATTAACACAAATGCCTGCAAATTTGGCCTTGGGTTGGTAATAAGTGCAAAAGCTTGATAGGTGTTCAGTCTTACCTGCCTTCAGAAGTGGCCAGAACGTTGCCCTGATGAGAAGCAGAAGTCAATCTTTTATACGTAAATAAATAAAGGAAATATACATACATACATACATACATACATACATTTTCTCTTTGACTTATGACCACAAATGAACCCAAAGTTTCTATTGCTTTGTGAGGCATTTAAATGAGTTTTGCTCCATTATAAAATGGAGCAAAACTCCCCCCCCCCCATGCTAAGTGAATCATGTGGTTGTTAAGCGAATCTAGCATTGACTTAGCTTCTCGCCTGGAAAAGTGGCAAATGGTGAGATCACGTGTGCCTGGGACACTGTAACTGTCATGAATACATGCCAGTTTCCAAGTCCCTGGATTTTGAACATGTGACCTTGGGGATGCTGCAGTTTTTGTAAGTGTGAAAACTGGTCACGCGTGCCTGGCTGAGAAATCCTGGGAGTTAAAGTCCACAAGTCATAAAAGGGCCAAGTTTGAAGAACCCTGATACAGGGGAATAGTGAACAAATCTTAAATAGCTTCCTTTAAAAAAAAAGTTGCTCTCTAGAATATATTGAAACTAGTGTCTTTACTTACAATCAGCTCCTTCTGTAAAGTCTTCTGTGCAATTGGCATTGGTTGCAATGATTTAACTGATCTTTTAAGCCAGTTGATGAAAGACACAATATCTCCATGTGCAACTACAATTCAGCCACTGATGAAACAACTGGAATCCAGCTGTAATCTCATTCCAAAGGGAAAAGTTTTCCTCATGAGAAGGGACCTCAAAGGTCATTGCTTTGCTGTTTGTCCAAAGATCTGCTGTTTATAATCTAAGAACAAGAATCCACGCTTGCACATTTACAAGAATGAGGAATCTTATTCTTTAAAAAAAACAAAAACCCACCATTTTAACTGCTGCCTTTTTCCCCTTCAAAGCCTGAAGACACTCAAAGGTTGATTTATTCTGGAAAGTTGTTGCACGACCATCTTTTTCTTCAAGACGTCCTCACCAAGGTATGTGGCATCTGACCTGCTCGCCTTGCTTTCAGCAGTTAAAAATGTCTCCCCTGAGTTCCCATTTGAAGCTTTAATACGCTTTCTGTGTTTCAGCAGGAGACGGCTCATGCTCTCCATTTGGTGTGCAACGCCAAGAATCTGCCCAAGATGCAAGGAACTGGCGTGAAGGTATTGAGAAGTGATCCTTTTGAGATGTTAGCTTCTCATTTGACTTTTATCACATATTTTGTGGTCTTGGCAAGATTTTTATATTGCGCCAGTCCATTATGGGGATTTTTCGATGGAGGTAGGGACCGGGGTCAAAAGGCACAGATCAGGGGTAGGCAACCTTGGCTCTTTTAGGACTCGTGGACTTCAACTCCCAGAATTCCTGAGCCAGCCATGCTGAGGGGAAAGGGAAAGTTTCCAAGCTGAATCATGCTGGCTCAGGAATTCTGGGAGTTGAAGTCCACGAGTCATAAAAGAGCCAAGGTTGCACTGAGGATGACTGGATGTAAGTTCTTCCACACCTGAGGGAGGGTTATGTTTTCTTGACCAGCAGTACTAAAAGGAGGGAATTGGGTCTATAGGAAGCCATTCTAGGACTGTTTCTTTAACCTTGGCTGCTTTTAAGATGTGTGGAATTCAATTCTCTTGACTGGCTGGGGAATTCTGGGAGTTGAAGTCCACACATCTTAAAATTGCCACGGTTGTTCTAGGATATAGGAAATCAAACAACTGAGCTCACAGAAAGCCAGAACAGTTCCAATTTTGGTTTGTGGATCACAATGGCCCAATTTCCACGTTGTGCGACCTCTCAGAAAGGCCTGGCTTCCCGGCTGTGTTTGGCTTAGCACAGGGGTGTCAAACTTGGCGGCTTCAAGACTTGTAGACTGCCTGGCTGAGGAATTCTGGGAATTGAAGCCCACAAGTCTTGGGGGCCGGATGTGTCATCCGGAAGCTGAGCCCACCCCATTGCTGGCAGTGGCAAAACTGACCAGCTACATTGTGCAACATCACGTGACGTCGCGAGTTTGACGTGTCTGGCTTAGCAGAACAGGTGGACATAGCCATGGTTCTATAGGTAGAATTGGGGATGTTGAAGAAGACCAGACTTCACAGTCTCAGGATATGGGGTTTTTTTTCCTTTTAAACAACTGAGTTATCCTTTCCTGAGGGTGGAGCTTCGTTCTCCAGGCTTGAGGGTTGGTTTCCAAACATTTCGTTACCAGGCTAGGTAGCATCTTCAGTGGAGTTTAGAAGATATCAGTTGTCAGTATTCTTCTGTTTATAAGGGCTTTCTGTGGTCAGTAGGTCAGGTGAGAGTCTTGCGATGGGTCAGGTGTGGGTTGCATCCTTTCCTCCTTACCTTTGATTTCCCAACAAAACAGAATCCTTTGCTTTACAGCATGGGGGTCTCCAAACGTGGCAGCTTTAAGACTTGTGGACTTCAATTCCTAGAATTCCTCAGCCAGGCAGTCCACAAGTCTTGAAGCCGCCAGGTTTGGAGACCTTTGTTTTAGAGGGCTCTGAAATGGAGGTGAATACTTGGAGCAGAACTTTTGAAGCCTGTTTTGAAATTCAGCGGTAAATTCCTCCTGTTTTAGGTGGCTGAAGCCAAGCAGCAGTCCACGGCGTTGGGCCAGAATCCTTCAGATCTTCCTCCAAGGCCTGCTCCCAGCCAAGAAGAGGCTACCCCAGGCCCGTCTGAGACCACACCGGAAGCTGGCACAAGGTAGGTTTGAGCATCCAAATTCTTATTTTGGGGTGGAAGGACAGAAGCTTCTGTGATTTGACAGTGAAGGTTCTCAAGCCATCCAGGCAGAGTTGTCTGGAAGTTGAATCATAGCAACTGGGCTTTTATTTTTGTTTTTTGGTTGGAAACTGGTCCCGTTGCCGTGACTCAACTTGCAGTCATCTGTGAATTTGAATTCCAGGCTGGGTAACTTTGTGGGCACATCCCTGTTGTTTCCTGGCGTCGATACAGAAGCTTGTTTTCTGGGACGTCTGTTTGCCTTTCCAAGCTCTGGGATTTCATTATTATTTTTTTACACATCCCATCCATGTCTCAACTGTGTTGATGAAATTGGCTAGTACTTGGGCTCCTTCGTTCCATGAACAAATGGAAGAAGCTGACTGTAAAGTTAAATTTTGGAGGTGGGTGGTGGTGGCACATGAAACGAAATTTTTCGTTCAGAAAGCTTACAGCATTACTTTGCAAAAACCCTTGCGGAAGGTTTTAAAGGAGGAGGGAAAATACAGGAAGTCCTCGACTTTTAAAGATTGGTTGCTTAGCAACTGCAATAGACCTATCCCTTCCCAAAAGGGACTTGGGGTCCAGCTTTGAAGTTCTGACATAGTCTTTCCCCCCCCTCCCATGCAATCACATGACCACATTGGGTGCTCTGCAGTTGGCTTGCATTTACAAGGTTCGCAGCACCCCAGGTCACCTGACCGTGATTTAAAATGGCTTGGCAGGAAATTGGCACTGACTTCACATTTCTGCCAAGAAACAACCCCATAGCCCAATGGTGGGCCTGCTTAACGACCACCACAAAAACGGTTGTAAAATGGGGTCGATTCAGTTATAGTTTGTAAACTGGAAGACTGTAACGGCCGCATTCTGTCTCCTAAACCAGGTCTCCGGTGACTCAGCATCCCTTTCAAGCTGTGAGCTCCAGTTATTCATCCTACACAGCGTATCATAACATGCTGCAGCTCTGGTTCCATCAGTTGTACACAAGGCAATACTACATGCAGTAGTAAGTTTCGTGTCAGCTCTTTTATGTCTCAACTTACACGCTGAACACATGAAATTCACGGCACGTTTTTCCAAAATAAAAATAAAAATCTTCCAGTTGTATGAAGCTGTCAATACAGGTGAACAGGGTCAGTGTTTTAAGAATACGTGTCCACGCTGGCTTTATAATAACCTACCAAAGACTTAACAGAAAGAAAAGAGGACAGCTGGCTAGAGACAATATACAAAAAAAAGAAAAATAATTAACAATAAAAAATCAGACTTCATAAATTGGCGCCTGTGGCAAAAAGTTACGCGAAAGTCATTCAGACCGAGCCATCTTTTTAGCCACAATTGTGGTAATGCAGAATTTTGCAATTTCCATACAGATTCCAAGAGCCCAGTGTTTCTCAACCCTGTCGATTTTAAGACCTGGGGACTTAAATTCCCAGAATTCCCCAGCCAGCATTTCCCCCCCCCCAAAAAAAAATATTTTATAATTTAGGGTACATTTGTATTTCGCCAACCGCTGCCCTCGTGCTGCCAAGTGCTTCTAAGCTGTGCTGTTCTTCCAGCACAATAAAGGCCTTTTGATCTCCCATTTTCTCTTCAGCATGGCTGCCAACGCTCATTCGGACGACTTCTCCTCCGCCAGACGTTCCCAGGAGATCTCGGTGGCTCCGGTGGCCCCCTCGGCTCCCCTTCCTGGGCCGTTCCCGGCTGAGAACCCCCCGGTGGATCAAAACGCCCCCCCTCAAGCCAACCCTGGAGTGAACCCAAACCTGCGCATGAACGCCCAGGGAGGGCCCCTTATGGAGGAAGACGAAGAAGTCAATCGCGATTGGCTGGACTGGCTCTACTCGGCCACCCTCTTCTACGTCTTCGTCAACATCGTTTACTTTTACTCCAGCCTGAGCCGGTTCCTCTTGGTGATGGCCGGCACCCTCCTCATGTACCTGTGAGTCCGCTTGGGCTGGGCTGGAAAGCCGGGGTGGGTGGTTGGTTCCTGCATAAGGCTTGAATTCACCTCCAGGTAGTCTTCACCAGAAATTCGTTTAGTGACCGTTCAAAGTTGCAACGACACTGAAAAAGCGACTGACAAACATTTTTCATGCTTACACCCGTTGCAGCGCGCCCCACAGTCACGTGATCAAAATTTGGACAGTTGGCAACTGATTTGAGTTTATGACGGTTGCTGTTGTGATTCAGGGTCAGCCTGTGGGTTCGGCAGTTGGGTCGGACGGACGATTCAGAGGAGGAGGAGGGGGGTGTTGGAGAGCTTGCTGAGAATAATATTGAGGCTCCACAGAGCCCTCAGCCAGGCCCCTCCCATCTGGTTACGACGCAGACCCAGCTGTGTGAGCCTGACTGCGTGGATGAAGATGACCCACAGCTGGCCCTGTTCAAGGACGCCTGACGCAGGAGGCAGTCAATCAGGAGTAAACAGAGGAAGGCAATGGGGCACCTCGGAAGGAGGCAGAGAGAAGCCACGCCCTGAACTATATAAAAGGGGAATGCGTGGGAGGGCTGGTTTGCTGAAGGCAACCGCTTGAATAGCTCCTGTTTCATGGTTCGTGTTTGCTCTCTTTGCTCTGTGTTTTTATGTTAATAAATTTGGCAGGCTTAATTCCAGCCTCTTGCCTTCTTGTAAAAGGGGTTGTCCCTGCCTTTTCTGCAGGGCCGGTAGCAGGCTGGTACAGAACAGTTGCAGTGTCCTGGGGGGGCATGTGACCCTCTGGCAAAGTCAGTGGAGAAGCCAGACTCAACTTAAGAACCATGTTGCTAACTCGAACAACAGCAGTGTTTCACTTAACAGATGTGCCAAGAAAAATGGGGTAAAATGAGGCAATGTTTCACTTAGCAATAGAAATTTTGGGCTCGGTTGTAGTCGCACATCGAGTATTGCCTGCATTTATGACCATTCCACTGTCCCAGGGTCCTGTGATCACCTCTTGCAACCCACTGATGAGTGAACCTGCCTTCCCCATTGATTTTGCTTAACAGTTGCGTTAATAACTAAACAACTGCAGTGATTCACTTAACAATTGTAACAAGAAAGATTACAGAATGGGGCAAAAACTCAACAACTCTGTCACTGGGGTCGATTGTGGTCATAAGTTGGGACTACCTGTATTTGGAGGAAATTTACTAAAATCGAAAATATTTGACACGGCTGGAAGCCTGCTGGGAAGGGCAGTGGATGTCCATGTCTGCATCAGATATGTTTGGTGCCCATTTAAAAGACAGAGATTGACTGTGACTCCAGAGGGTTTCGTCTTTCTAACACATGTCTTCTCTCCTTAGACACCAGGTTGGCTGGTTCCCTTTCAGACGAAGGCCAGTCCAGTCACCGCCAAACAACAATCCTGTCCAAGTTGCGGTTAATCAAGATCAGAACAACAATTTACAACAAGTAAGTTTCGTGCCGGAAAGTATCATAAAACTTTGGTTTTCAGAATTAACCTAGTGCCAGGGGTAGGCAACCTTGGCTCTTTTATGACTCGTGGACTTCAACTCCCAGAATTCCTCAGCCAGCATGGGTCAGCTTGGAAACCTCTCCCTTTCCCCTCAGCATGGCTGGCTCAGGAATTCTGGGAGTTGAAGTCCATGAGTCATAAAAGAGCCAAGGTTGCCTACCCCTGACCTAGAGTGAACATGCTAGGCCCGTGGGGCCTTGCTTCCATACTAACTGTGTTTAAGAGTTCATACTCCCTTTGGACCACGATTAGGATGTTCCAGGGCATTTCAGTGATGCTGGTAAGCCTCAGTTTACAACCCCTCTCATTTAGTGACCGTTCAAAAATTATGACAGCATTGAAAATGTGGCTTATGGCTGTTTTTTTGCAGCATCCCTGTAGTCAAACTTCAGATGCTTAGCAACTGGCTTGTGATGGTTGCAGCATCCCGGGGTCACGTGCCCACCTTTTGTAACCACCTGATAAAAGTCAGTGAGGAAGCCAGATTCTCTTCACAACTGTGTTGCTAACTTAGCAACTGCAGTGATTCATTCCCTTAACAACCGTGGCCAGAAAGATCATAAAATGGGGCAAAACTCAGCTCTCACTTAGCAACAGAATTTTTGGGGTCGTTAAGTCAAGGATTTACCTCTCCCCGGAACTGCAGCATCAGAACTGGAAATAGGTTGGTTTTGTCTCCAGACAGACCTGTTTTATCTGGCACAATATGCTTCAGCTTAAGAGTTCCTTTTGGAATTAAGCCACTCAAGAGATGTACCGAACCACAAGATGGGCAGCAAATAAATTTGATAAAATAAATCCCAAACCATCCTTGGAACAGGTCTGGCTCTGGAGGAAATGTGCCACAGCCAAAGAGGAACGAACAAATTGTTCCCCAAGAAAGAATATTCAGTTCCTGGATTATGAGATTTGGCATTAGATGTCTGTCCTGTATCAAGTGCCATTTGATGTCCTTTGGTTACTTGCATGACAAGCCCTAATAAGAGGCAGCTGCCCCAAAATTGGCTAGTGGTGATGCTGCAATTGCATTGGAAATCTTTTAGACATTTTATTTAGCAAATGGGTTTCTTTTATATATTTATTAGATTTTTATCCCACCTTATTTACTTTATAAGTGACTGGAGGTAGCAGACAATTTGAATACACCTTCTCTTTTCCTCATAACAAACCTGTGAGCTGAGAGAACGGCTGGCCCAAGGTCACCCAGTTGATGTTCTGTCCCAGCCTATGTGAGTCCTTGTTATGCTCACAAGGAGAAACCGCAAGAAAAAAACCAACCCCTTTTATTCTCACAGACCTGAGTCTGGATCCTCAACACGAACGGTGGCCTTCAGCAACCAGGAACTCCCACACCTCCCCTTTTATAATTCAGCCCAGGCGTGGCTTCCTAATGCCTTCTCCTTTGCCTTTGGAGCTGCCCCATTGCATTCCTCTGTCCTACTCACTTCTCTTGTCGGCGTTTTCATGCATCCTGAATATTTCCCAACTGTCCATCACAGCCCAGCTCAGGCTCCCAGCACAGCTGTGTCTCAGCCTGAGCGCGAGTAGAGGGGCCAGGCTTCTCATCCGAATGCAAGTCTTGGAGCTCCTCAGAGCCTTCCTCTGACTTTAATGCCAGTCCAGACCCCTTCCTCCTCCTCATCTGATTCCTCAGACTCAGCTGCCGGATCCACTGGCTGGCAAGGAATCGCAACAGCTGGCTTTCATGCCTAAAGGAAGGATTAGAACTCAGGTTTTCTGGTTTAGCACCTTAACCACTAATCCAAACTGATTGGGTGGCATCACCTTTTATCCTAGGTCATAGTGAAAGTTCATTATCTAAACCACACAGTTGGAGGAGAGCCTGTAGCACTTTTTTTAGCCTTGTATTTGTAGTAGGGAGAAAATTAGTGTAGGTTCGCATCCCACCAGGCTCAAGGTTGACTCAGCCTTCCATCCTTCCGAGGTAGGTAAAATGAGGACCCAGATTGTTGGGGGCAATTAAGCTGACTTTGTAATAATGCCGCTTGGGGTGTGTGTGAAAGCCCTAACAAGCAGGCATATACATAGAATGAAGGCTACTGCTAAGCTTGTAAGGCGCCCTGAGTCTTCGGAGAAGGGCGGGATATAAATGGAATTTTAAAAAAAAAACAGTGCCAGAAAACAGATCTTGCTCATCCTCTGGATCCTGCCAATGTAAATGTTCCAGTATTTAATAATACAGTATGTGAATAATCTCAATACCCAGGATATTTGGGGCTGAAGTAGCCTTGAAAAGATTACAGGTAGCCCTCAACTTATATCCATTTGTTTAGTGACCGTTTGAAGTTAATATCGGCACTGAAAAAAAAGTGATGTGGCCATTTTGCACACTTGCAAGCGTCCCCATGGTCAGGTGATCAAAATTCAGTTGCTTGGCAACTGGGTCATATTTGTGACGGTCCCTAGGTCCTATGATCAGTTTTTGCCGCGCTCTGACAAGCAAAGTCAATTCACTTAACCGTTTCACTAAGTTAAAAACTGCAGTGATTCATTTAACAACTCTGGCAAGAAAAATCGTAAAACTGGGGCAAAACTCACTTAACAAATTTTGGGCTTAGCTGTGGTTGTAAGGCAGAGTTCCCCAACCTTTCAGGGGGACGGCGGAGGGGGTGAACACATGGGTGCACGGGTTTGCACTCACAAACACCTGTTGCTTGCACGTGTGAGGCCACGAACGCTGGTAACGCTTGGGCAAGTGGGGCTGCATGCGTGCACACACCAGCCAGCCACTCATGCGGCCCGATGACCAATAGGCCGCGGCCCGGTGGTGGTCCAGGGCTCACAGCTTGGGGACCCCTGTTAAAAGGCACAACCTACATTCAGGAAATTTACGATGATGTAAACATAGGACACTTGCAGGGAGTTTGCCTAAAGTCAACCCAAAGGGAAAAAAATGTTGAACTTTGGCCTAGTTCAGTGATGGCCAACCTTTTAGAGACCGAGTGCCCAAACTGCAACCCAAAACCCACTTAATGTATTGTTGGGTGCCAGGAGGGCGTGGCCCACTGGGTGGGGGTGGCTGTGGTGGTCATGGAAGATTGGGTGTGGTCAAGGTGGGTGTGGTCACCTCAGTGTCGCTCATGGGGAGGGACACCTGTGGGGGGCAGCTGGTTGAAGAGGGACAGTCGCCACCTCCGAGGCATGGCGTGGGTGCCCACGGGGAGGGCTCCGAGTGCCGCCTCTGGCACCCGTGCCATAGGTTCTCCACCGCTGGCCTAGTTAAACCATGCTAACAGTTGGAGACTCCTAGGAGGAAGTATCTCCATGTAATTAACCCCCCCCCCCCTTTTATCTCAGCAGGAGGAAAACCCGAGAGAACAAAATGAAACGGAGAATTCGGAGGCCGCAGGCGAGATCCAGCCGGCCCCAGCCGTTTCCTTCGTGAGCACAGCTTGGCTTTTCTTCAAGACTTTCTTTGCCTCCCTTCTGCCAGAAGGGCCTCCGGCTGTGGCAAACTAACTGGGCACATAAACTTCCTCTTTCTTGACTACCGAGGCTGGTCCGGACACGAGCTGGAATGCCCAAACGTGGCCAAGGATGACTGGATGAAAGAGGGCGAATGTTGACTTTGAAACTAAAGGCAGATGTGGTTGAAGGTGCAATGAGATGCTAGCTCGGAGCTTCACGTACGCAAACAATAAGATCCCCAAAGCTGTGGCTTGAGGGCGGTGTGACATTTTGTGTGTGCCTCGGCTGTCTTGGGGGGCCAAGTGCAAGAGTGGCAGATTCCTTCTGCCAGGATCGTTGGATTCCATTTGGGAGTGGATCTCACGCCTCATGTACACGGAGTGTGTGCAATCTTGTGCAACCAGCATAGTAGGGGAAGTGAATGCCAAAAATGAAGAAAAAGCTGTGCTTAGTTCCTGACAACACGTGTAAAAGATAAGGTGTAAATAGCTTTCCACAAGAAGGTAACAGTCAAGCCTATTAATACTGCACAACAGGGGCGGGGAACTATATGGCCCCTTTACGACTTGCGGACTTGCAACTCCTAGAATTCCCGAGCGGCTGGCTTGGGAATTCTGGGAATTGGAAGTCCGCAGGTCGTAAAGGGGCCATAATTGCCCACCCCTGCTTACACAGTGTAGCCCAAAGTATTTTCCTAAGTTTCAAACACAAGTGGGTTTCCAATTTTGCCAATTTAGTAAGTCAAGACAAGGTCTGGAGGCGTTGTCTTCCGATAGATCAAATTGCAAATATGACTTCTTTCAAGCAGCTTTCTATTTTGCCAGCAGTCTGTTTAATCTATAAGTTCTTTTTGTCCTTAACATTTCAAACTTAAAAAAAAAGAAAGAATGGGATTTGTGCAAAAGAAGACTTGTGGACAATCCTTCCTTCCCTCCATGCAGATTCTCAGGAGGATCCCCTGCATATTAGCCATACATAATTCTGAATTAATAGTGCTTTCTGGGATACAAATTTTTTAAAAAATGTGTCCAATTTTGGGGATAACAATTGGTCTGAATCTGAAATTGGGTGGAGCATGAACTGGAGGCTCCTACACTTGGATAAGAACAGATATTTTGTCAGTAACCTTTGCCCCCAAGTTGGGACAGTCCGAGTGGGTCAGAAGGGGTAATAGGATCACCCAAAATTACTGCAGCTGTTCATTTTACACACAGAGGTTTGAGCCCAGGCTGTGATATTTCTAGCATCTTATAATCAAAAGATTGTGTGGGCCTCTTACAATGCTCATTACTAACCCCCACCCCACCCCACTTAAGCCTCTTTGCCTGGAATTCCTAGGATTGCATGATTTTTCCAAAGTCATTCTTTTCCACTCAGGGATTATTTTGCATATAAAAACCTTTTCCCATTTCTGTGTTTGGATTTCAGGACGTTGCTGAAATGGTGTGTTTTCTCTCTTGTGGATTGTAACCTGGATGTTTTCTGTTTCTATCTACTCAAAATTTCACAAGGACAGTCACACGATGGCTGGACTTGTTTTCTTGTACATTATTAAACAAAAGTTTAATATATTGCAGCTTAATTTTATTAAACTGATATTGTTTGCAAGTGTTGGGGAGTTATTGCATTGATGAGACTCAGCTTCAAACAAAAAACTGGCACGTTAGCAGCTGCTCTAATCTTACATAACTTCGCAGACAGGTCTTAGAAAATGAAATTGTCCAGACTGGTATTTGGAACAAAGATAAAAGTGCGGGGGGGGGGGGGGGGGGGATACACACAGTGGCCACCAATTTTGTGAATTGAAAAGACCCCCCCCCCAGGAATCATTTTGATATTCTCAAAATTATAAATGTCTATTGTCTTTTAAACCTAGGGGTCTTCTGCTCTGAAAAATAAAATACCAGAGTTGCATAAATAATTGTAGGATCCAGATTTTTAATGGGTTTTGTCTTTGCCAATTTACTGGCATCCTTTTTCAACTTTCAACTTACAAATCTACGATCTGTAGGCAGGTAATTCTTGACGTATGACCGTAATTGAGCCTGGAATTAAGGTGTAAGTCAGGCCTGTCATTAAGCAGGTCACCACATAGCTGCCCAATTTTGTAGCCATTTTTGCAGTCAATTCATAGTCTGCAAAAATCATTCCCCCCCACCCCCACCCCCCCGCATAGAACAACAGTCTTAAACGTCTGTTGTAACTTTGAATGGTTGCCAAACAATTGGTTGTGAGTCGAGGACTACCTGTGGTAATTATGTTAGGCTTAAAAATGCAGAGCCAAGATCATAATTGCACGTTTACTGCTAACCAAATGAAACTTAGGGGTCGGTATTAAGTTTTCCTTTGTTCCTTCCAAGCAGAAGATTGAAATTGTAGATTTTGTAGCTGCCATTTAACTTTCCACTTTACATCATCTTTGGTCTGAGGTAAATCCTGAGAAAGAGTTTCTGCAACATAAGTAGAAACCGGAAGTCTGTTGCATCGTAACAAATATGAGTGCCACTGAAGGAGAATATGAGTGTAAAGTACCTGCGGATGCCAACTGTAGGGAGAGATGCTCATCTCCGTTTCAAGGACATTGAGCCAGCGCTGTCCGGAGTCAGTTCCGTGGCAAGCATGACATCACAGCATTGTTACCTTCCCACCGAAGTGGCACCTATTTATCTACTCACATTTGCCTGCTTTCGAACTGCTAGGTTGGCAGGAGCTGAAGCAAGTAACAGGAACTCACCCCATCCTGTGGCGCTGTCTCAAACCTGGGCTGCTGCTTTCTAGCAGACAAACCCAGCATCTTTTAACTGCCAAGCACCGCACTGCCCTCTAGTGGCATATAGAAGGACTGAAACAGTAACTTTCCAGCTTGGGAGGGTGTGGTAATGATTGAAGCTGGCACGGAAGTGGCAAATTCATGCCAAAAAAAGACGCTTTGTAAACAAGACACCGTTGGCTGAAACCAAGCATAGGAAGAATGTAGTGTGGAGCCCAAAAGGCAGGAAGTCCTCAATGATGCTGTAGATTTGAAATTAACCCATAAAGAGCTGAACCTTGGGTGGAGAACATTTCGTGAGCGTGGCTTCCAAATTCTGTTCAATAAATCCACGTAGTTAAATCTTGAGTCTGCTTGGAGAACACAAGAACGGCCACGTACGTTAAGAAGAGCACAACAATCTGGGTTAGCCCATTTTGACTAGAGGTTGGGTGAAAGACACCCTGGAGTGCCACATCTAAGCTGGTTGGAGAGGTTGCCAGTTTCACCCAAGCCTCTATAAGGAATTGGGTCAAACACCAAGTTGCCATCAATAATATAATGCCTGAGGCCAGTTGGAATAACAATACCCAGACAAAGTGTTGACTAGCTTGCATTAAGCCCAGCTTGCTTACTGAACAATAGATTGTGATCAATATTGTCCTGAAATAAATCAGCCAACTTCCTGTGCCCAAAATCTTTACAACATAATTAATGGGGTCCGAAGGGACCAATTTTTCTTTAAAACTAATTGATTTCAGGAATTATTGTGAACCAGAATAACCAGAATAGTTGGAAGGGAACTTGGAGGTCTTCAAGTCCAGCCCCCTGCTCAAGGAGGAGACCCTACACCCAGGGGTCTGCAACCTTGACAACTTTAAGACTGGTGGACTTCAGCTCCCAGAATTCCTCAGCCAACAGTTTGTCAAGGTTGCACACCCCTGCCCTACACCATTCCGAACAACTGGTTATCCAATTTTTTTCTTAAAAATCACCAGTGATGGAGCACCAGGAGCTGAAAGACCCCACATGTCTTCCTGTGGCCAATGGTTGGAAGCTAGTGTAAATTGCTTGTCTCTAATGCGTGGGGATTTAGAGAGGGTGATCAATATGAGTAAATAAAAATAACTATTCTGAGGCCCACCAATCAGAAGTTGCCTCTTGGAAATCCAAAGAGAGACCAAATCTTACCATTTTCCAACAGCCAATCTTGTATCGTATGGAGATAAGGAATGCAATGAAATAATAATAATCTGGACTTCACCCAAAGGCAGATGGGATCATAGATAAATAAGACATAAAAAGCTCAACTCAAATCCCCAGCATTGTTTGATCCAAGTTGTTGTTTTTTAAAGTGAACTACTGTATAAAAAAGGGAATGCGGTGGCTCTGTGGGTTAGGACGCTGAGCTTGTCGATCAGAAGGTCGGCAGTTTGGCGGGTCGAATCCCGAGTGCCGCGTAGCAGAGTGAGCGCCTGTTACTTGTCCCAGCTTCTGCCAACCTAGCAGTTCGAAAGCACGTAAAAATGCAAGTAGAAAAATAGGGACCACTCCAGTGGGAAGGTAACAGCGTTCCGTGCGAACTTGGCATCTAGTCATGCCGGCCACATGACCACGGAGACGTCCTCGGACAAGCGCTGGCTCTTCAACTTTGAAACGGAGATGAGCACCGGTCCCTAGAGTTGGAAAGGACTAGCACGCATGTGCGGGGGAACCTTTACCTTACCTTAATGTATAAAATGTGAGAATGCAGCAGAATTATTTCTCTTGCCTGCTCAGGCAAGTTTCTAAGAATTCTCTAGAGTAGGGCTCTCCAAACATGGCCACTTTAAAACTTGTGGACTTCAGTTCCCAGGATTCCCCAGCCAGCCATGATACTGAAATATAATGCCAATTGATAAAGAGAGACAAAATTGCTCCAGCACATTTTTCTCTCTTTAGTATAAACAGCAGATGGTCCATGCTGGCTGTGGAATTCTGGGAGTTGAAGTCCAGAAGTCTTAAAGTGGCCAAGTTTGGAGACCCCACCTCTAGAGCCTCTTTGCATTTTTAGCAAAAACATCAGATCAGGTGCAAAGTACACCATCATCAGGTAGGACATCCATTTGTGTGATGAGGTCCTAGCATGAGGTACGTGGCATCACCTGCACCTTTGAAAAGCAATTTTTATCTCTATAAATGCTATTATCCTTGAGCTAGGCCAGGGGTAGGCAACCTCGGCTCTTTTATGACTCATGGACTTCAACTCCCAGAATTCCTGAGCCAGCTGGCTCAGGAATTCTGGGAGTTGAAGTCCATGAGTCATAAAAGAGCCGAGGTTGCCTACCCCTGAGCTAGGCTAAGCTAGTCTCAGCATCAAGGTGTTCTTTGCTAAACCAAGACTTAAGATTTAAATTTAGAATACCTAACTAGCGCTTTGACAACTGGTCTGTCCTAAATCCGGAGTACCTTAGGAACCACCTGCTGCCAGCGTCAACGTCCCTCCGTCCAGTGCGCTCCCACAGAGAGGGCCTCCTAAGGGTTCCGCCGTTCGGAGAATGCCGTCTGGTGGCTCCCAGAGGGAGGGCGTTCTCTGTGAGCGCGCCTGACCTATGGAACCGTTTACCGGTTGAGCTCCGGATGGCTCCCGACCTTCGCTCCTTCCGACGCGACCTAAAAACATATCTGTTTAAGCAATCCGGTGTGGTCTGACGGGTTCTGTTTTAATTATTGTTTTAAGATAACTATCTTCTGCATTTGGGCAAAATTAGGGTTTAATTTGTTTTCAATATCTGTATTTGTGCATTCTGTTATTTATGTCACTGTTCACCGCCCTGAGTCCTTAGGGAGAAGGGCGGTATACAAATCAAATAAATAAATAAATAAAAATAAATAAATCATCACTAACATTTTGCTTTCCTTCTTCCTCTTTTTCTCTTTTTTCCCTCTGCAGAATGATGATGAAGCAGCTGTTCCAAAAACATTCAGTCAGCTTGACCATACTGCATCTATTTTGGGTTTGCAGCTGTTAAAAATATTTTTACATCTATTTACGGATCTGAATACCAAATACTTCATTGACCAGCCACAAGGTGGCAGATCCAGCCATTAAAACAATATATTTTGCCTTTTCTCCTCCCAGGACACAGTATTCATTTGTTCCCGTCTGTGGTTCAGCTTCTGCTTCTGAAAAACCACAATTCGTACATGAATTTGAAAATGTTTTAAAATAGGGAAGAATCTACTTCCGTCTCTCTTTCTTCCACTAGTACTACTTTAGAAAGCCTTAGTAAGACCACACTCAGTAGCCAGTTTTGATTACCATATTATAAAAAACGATGTTGAGACTCTGGAAAGAGAGCAGAGAAGAGCAACAAAAATGATTAGGGGGCTGGAGACTAAAGCCTATTCTCCAAAGCACCTGAAGACAGACAAGAAGCAATGAATGGAAACTAATTAAGGAGAGAAGCAACCTAGAACTAAGGAGAAATTTCCTGACAGTGATCTATAAACGATAGGCCTCTTCTGCAATTCCCGTGAAATATTTGAATATTTGTTTTTGATGGATTATGTGTCACCAAGTTGTTTTCCACTCTAGTCTTCACATCAATAGATTTTCTCCATGATGATCAGTCCATAACTGGGTCCTTTAAGTCTTCCAAGGGTGTCCCCATTGCTGCTGTAACTGAGTCTGTTCTCTTTGCTGCTTGGTCACCCCAAACCATAGGGCTGGAAGGGACATTAGAGGTTTTCTATCTATTCCATCCCCCAGCCCCTGTTCTACCATCCCAAACAAATGATGACAGCATTATTTCAATATTTGAGAGGCTGCCACAAAGAAAGAGGAGGTCAACCTATTTTTCAAAGCACCAGAAGGCAAGACAAGAAATAATGGATGGAAACTAATCAAGGAGAGAAGCAACCCTAGAACGGAGGAGAGGTTTCCTGACAGTGAGCTCAATTAATTGGTGGAACGGCTTGCCTTCAGAAGTTGTGGGCGCTCCATCACTAGAGGTTTGTTTTTTTTAAAAAAAGAGACTGGACAGCCATTTGTCCAAAATGGTACAGGGTCACCTGTTTGAGCAGGGCGTTGGACCAGAGGACCTTCAAAGTCCCTTCCAACCCCCTTATCCTATACTTACAGACGTCCATTCCTAACCATGATGACATCAAAATCATGACACACGCTTTGTGATGTCACGATGCAAGCTCTACCATTTTGTGCAATGTCACACACGCATTATGTAAGGAGTATAATTTGGATCACAACGTATATTGCCCTCCATTGACACCTTGACCATAATTAAATATGTGCAAGAAAATGGAGAGGGTGTGTGTGATTTCATTGGATGTCTCCTGTGAAAGCCAACATCTGCCCAGCTTCTCTGCTCTTCAAACTGGTGGATGGTTTTTTTTAAAGCTGTTTATGTTCAATTCTCACTGATTGCTTTGCCTGTTGGAAAACGCTCCAGAGATTAATCGAAAAGAATATACGTAGCTTGGGATTGAACTGTGGTGTTCTTGGCTTGTGTTCTTGCAGGTTTTGTTTCATTACCCAACTAGGTTACATCGTCAGTGCTATATGGCGCTGCGCTAGCACTGATGATGTTAGCTGCCTGGGTAATGCAACATCTGCAAGAACACCATTGAGCTCCAGAGATTTCATCACAAGCTTCTGCTCCACTGAAGTGATCTTCAAATTTTTCCTTTCTCTTCTGTAGGAGTACGTCTTTATTCAGATCAACTCTAGCGTTGCCCCATGATTGGATCAGATTTTCTGAAGAAAAATTTGGAAGGATCTTGTGAGGAAGACAAGAGCAATGGAGAGGCATAAACTTCAGTGGGTTTGGCTTCCTTTCGCACCACGACCGAGGCCTTCACCGTACATCACAGAAGCCCAGTTTTTCCAAATTTGGTGTCACTGTCCTCGGAAACCGGGAATTTAGAGATTGTCGTGCCAATACATCAGTAGAGAAGCTTCTTGAGAAGGCTGATTTGCAATCTTGGCGCTTCAACATGTCAAGATTCCATTCTTGTCTGTAACTAAAAATTGAATACCCACAGCTGAAATTTTGGAGTTGGTTATGCTTTTTTTTTTTAAAGTATCACCACAATGACAATTTTTCTGCAAGTCAAGTCTTAACTCCCAGTGAGTTCGTGGATGACCTTCTGCATTAATTCAGTGGTCAGGTTAAATAATGTTAATTTTAATAGTTGTGTTACTTGATTATTTAATGGCCTGAGTACTTGATATTCTTGTATGTGGCCCTGAGAACTTCCTCTTCCTCCTCCATCAGAAATATGGTTTCCTCTGAAGAAATAAGACAAATGAGGTATAAATGCTCTGAGAAAATACCATTTTCTCAGGGTGCAGTTCTGCTTGAAATATAACCAAGTAGGAGGGAGGAGGAAGCAGGAAGGAGAAGAGATTGGGAGCAAGATGTCTCCTGTCTTACTGCTGTTGCCCCAGAAATAAATAGGGGGCAGATAATTCCTCTCTGCTTTTGCATAATTCCTCAGCAATATAGTTTAGAGACTTAATCAGAGAAATTGGAGCAGTGGGTAGTCTCCGCTTGAAATACAAGTAGTTCTTGACTTACATCAATTCATTTAGGGACCACTCAAAATTACAACGGCACTTTGAAAACAGGTGACCATTTTTCACACTTACGACCATTGCAGCGTCCCCCTGGTAACCTGATAGAAATTCAGCCACTTGGCAACTGACTCGTATTTACGATGGTTGCTGTGTCCCGGAGTCACGTCATCCCCTTTTGCGACCTATTGATGAGCAGTCAATGGGGAAGCCAGATTCACTTAACAACCATGTTACTAACTTAACAACTGTAGTGTTTCACTTAACTGTGGCAAGAAAAGTCTTAAAATGGAATAAAAATTCACTTAACAACTGTCTTGCTTAGCGACAGAAATCCTGAGCTCAGTTATGGTCATAACTTGAGGAGTCATCTGTACTGGTGCACATAGACCAACACACACCCAATTCATATTTTTAATCGGGGGGGGGGGTTCTGGGAGTTGAAATCCACACATCTTAAAAATGCTGAAAAACATTGCTGTAACTCAGCTCATGGATGTGATGAAGTGAGCTGCAGCTCAAGAGAACTTATGCTGTTTAATAAAATTTGTCAGCTGGAAAAGATGCTGGCAGACGCATCCTGGTTTATGCATCATTACGAGCCGTGGTGGCGCAGTGTTCAGAATGCAGCATTGCAGGCTGACTCTGCCCACTGCCAGGAGTTCGATCCTGACCGGCTCAAGATTCACTCAGCCTTCCATCCTTTCAAGGTCAGTCAAATGAGGACCCAGGTTATTGGAGGCCATAGGCTGACTCTGTAAACCACTTAAGAGAGGGCTGGAAAGCACTGTGAAGCGGTATATTAGCCTAAGTGCTATTGCTACATGGTGCCTGTGTTTGTCCCCAATCCAAGATTTAACCAGTTTGATGCCTTCTCTGCTTGCTTTGGAATAAAAATAGCTTTTCCCCCCAATTCAACCAACCCAGCTTCAACCCTTGTAAGGTCTTATAAAGCTTCGCCATCCTTTATCTTGGAGACCAGGTCAGGTGGCCTTTTGCAGAGGTGGCCAGTGTGTTAGGAGTTGCTGAGTGATGTGGGCAGCTCCTTACATACACAGACACACCTCTAACCACTAGGTGGCCTCCACCCCAGCTGTTCCTCCTTCCCAGGTTTCACTCTTCCGTAGCACCATTCTTCTTCCTCTCACACCCCATTAGCACCGCCTCCCTCTTGTCGAAATCAACATCTCTCCAGCTTTCAACAGAGACCAAGAGAGGAAGGACACAAGAGGTGGCTTCTTGCCCAATTTCGCATTTGTGCAACTCCGAAATGGCGCCAGTGGGAAATGTTTCAATTTAGACAAAGCACCCTCTTCTTTCTGTCATTCTCATGACATGAGCTCTGCAAGTGATTTCAAACTGGGCTGCCGGCAAGTTTCTCTTGATTTGTCATTTTTAGTCAAGGGGAGACGTTGGGATCCCACTAACTGCAAAGTTGTGGCAGCCCCTGTGCCTCCTCGTCTGGATTTCTTCCAAGTATCTTCCAGCTTGCCTCTGATTAGGCTGTCTGAACCACCATTTCTGTGGTTCCGCTCAATCGTTTTATACGGGTTTCAAGATGCTGATTATGTCTAGTCCAGGGGTAGGTAACCTTGGCTTTTTTATGACTCATGGACTTCAACTCCCAGAATTCCTGAGCCAGCATGGCTCAGCTTGGAAACCTCTCCCTTTCCCCTCAGCATGGCTGGCTCAGGAATTCTGGGAGTTGAAGTCCACAAATCATGAAGGGGCCATAGTTCCCTATGCTGGCTCAGGAATTCTGGGAGTCCACGAGTCATAAAAGGGCCAAGGTTGCCTACCCCTGGTCTAGACCAACCTTGGCATCTCTATGATTTGTGGACTTCAACTCCCAGAATTCCTGAGCCAGCATAGCTCAGCTTGGAAATCTCTCCCTTTCCCCTCAGCATGGCTGGCTCATGAATTCTGGGAGTTGAAGTCCACGAGTCATAAAAGGGTCAAGGTTCCCTACCCCTGGTCTAGTCTAACAGAACAGAAGGACTATGGGTGATCTGGTAGCAGTCATCCAATATTTGAGGAGCTGGCAAAGGGAAGAGGGAGTCAATCTAATCTCCAAAGTGCCTGAGGGCAAGAGAAGAAGCAAGAAATGGAAACTTATCAAAGAGAAAACCAACCTAGAATTAAGGAGAAATTTCCCGACAGTGAGAACAATTAATCAATGGAATGGCTTACCTCCAGAAATTGTGGGTGTTCCATCACTGGAGCTTTTTCAAAAATGGACTGGACAACCATTGGACCATGGTGGTATAAGGTCTCTTGTCTTGAGCAGAGGGTTGGGCTAGAAGACCTCCAAGTTCCCTTCCAGCCCTATCCTGTAATTCTGTAAGATTGTGTGCATGGCTATCCTCCCATGTCTTTCTTTGCTCCACACAATCCACAGAGCTCGGTGTAAGGTGGGTGGCTACCTAAGACTGTGAAATAAATATATAAATTTCTAATTTGCAGGGGAGTGGGTACACAACCAGCTAAAATGTGCGGTTATGAAGTTCTTGCTGAGGAGTTGTTTTCCTTGCTGACAGGTGACATGTCAAAACAAAGCCAGAAACTACCTTTCATACATACCTAGGCGTATTCTCTAATACAGACATGTCAAACACAAGGCCCGGGGACGGATCTGGCCCGCGAAGTGGTTTCATGCGGCCCGCGAAGCCATCCTGGAAACAGTGAGGGAACGGCCCCCTCTGCCTTGGCCCTGGCCCAGAGACCCTCCTCCTGCCAGAGACCCTCAGATCTGTCCCACTCCTGCCCAGGCCCCCATAGGCACCCTTGATGCAAATGATGTAGAGCTGGCCACGCCCACCCAGTAGGCCATATGCACTCTAGCCATGCCCACCCAGTAGGCCACGCCCACCCTGGCCATACCCACCCGGCTCCTTGAGGGCAACCGCAATGCTGATGTGGCCCTCAGTGAAATTGAGTTTGACACCCCTGCTCTAATAAATCTGGATGGCGTGATTCAGCTATGAGTTGCACAAGAGGTGAGAGAGAAATTGCCATTTTAAGTCCACCATATATTATTTTACCCTTACAAGTTAACGTGGTTGATGCTTTAATTCCCCTATGGCACAGGTTTGCAACCCGCGCCTCCGGAGCCGCATGCGGCTCTTTCAGCCATCTCCTGCGGCTCCCAGTCCTTTGCCATGTGCAGTCCAAAAAACCAATTAATTCAAATATGCAGGGTATGTGCATATCTCACCTTGGCTCCACTCTTCAGTCAAACCCTGTTCTGCGCATGCGCGCATGTATGTGCATGCGCACACCTTTTTTGCGGCTCCCAGTTTTTGCGTTTGTGAGGGAACCAGTTCCGATTGGCTCTTTCACTGTTTCAGGTTGCTGACCCCTGCCCTATGGCAAAATGCTAATGAACAGATAGCTAGAAATATAACTCAGGGGAAAAATCACACATGGGAAAAAAAATGGAGATGCTGGAAGTCGTAAGAGAAAAAACAGTATTGTTCTTAAACCCGTCTTCAGTTCGTTATATCTCCTTCAGAAGTCCACAGATGTGCCTCATTGGCTCCTTTTTTTAACATGGTTCTTTTTTTTTTACTCTGCCTTTATTTTTATAAATAATCTTTCACATTTAATTTAATAAATGTGAATTACATAAATGTTAAATAAAGTAAATTAAAGAAGTAAATCTTTAGCAGTTAGATTCTCTTTATTTAGTTTTAGGACTTGATGGTCTCCAAGGCCACTTCCAATCCTATGAGAAACGGGTCTCTAAGCTTGGCGACTTTGAAGACTTGTGGACTTCAACTCCCAGAATTCCCCACTCAGCATCATTCAGAATTCCCCAGAATTGTGGCTGGCTGTGGAATTCTGGGAGTTGAAGTCTATAAGTCTTACAGTTGCCCTGTTTGGAGATCCTTACTATGAGACAGGCATAGGGGGTCCAGCCCTCAGAGCAGAAGTATGGTGCTAGATAAGGCTGATGGTCTCATCTAACTGTGTCTCATCTTCTCTCTCTCTGTCTATCATGCACTATCTATCTATCTATCTATCTATCTATCTATCTATCTATCTATCTATCTATCTATCTATCTATCTATCTATCTATCTATCTATCTATCTATCTATCTAATCTATGATCAATAATCATAATAATGATGAAGATGAACTGGAAAAAATTACAAAATACCGCAACCTGGCCATCGAAACTGCGATTATGGATGAAATGTGTAACAGTAATACCCACTGTCATCGGGGAAATGGGAACTATGTTCAAAAACTTTGCAGAATACATCAAGAAATTGCAGCTTCCTGCAATAACTCCAGCAAAGCTACAAAAAAACTGCGCTACTCGGAACATCTTACATTTTAAGGAGGTACCTGGTTGATACCTAGGATGGTGGCCGCAACCCGTGTCAACCATTAGTGCCAGTCAGTTTGAGTGTTCAGTTGACTGAATTTCATGTTTAATGAATAAAAGTTTTATATAATAATAATAATAATAATAATAATAATAATAATAATAATAATAATAATAATATAATTTAAAAATGGAACGCGGTGGCTCAGTGGGTTAGGACGCTGAGCTTGTCAATCAGAAGATCGGCAGTTTGGCGGGTCGAATCCCGAGTGTGGCGTAGCAGAGTGAGTGCCTGTTACTCGTCCCAGCTTCTGCCCACCTAGCAGTTCGAAAGCACGTAAAAATGCAAGTAGAAAAATAGGGACCACTCCGGTGGGAAGGTAACAGCATTCCGTACGCCTTTGGCGTCTAGTCATGCCGGCCACATGACCACGGAGACGTCCTCGGACAAGCGCTGGCTCTTTGGCTTTGAAACAGAGATGAGCACCGGCCCCTAGAGTCGGAAACGACTAGCACGCATGTGCGGGGGAACCTTTACCTTTTTAATTTAAAAACTCCAGCAAAGCTACAAAAAACTGTGCTACTCGGAACATCTTACATTTTAAGAAGATACCTGGTTGATACCTAGGATGCTGGCAGCAACCCGTGTCAACCATTAGTGCCAGTCAGTTTGAGTGTTCAGTTGACTGAGGTTCATGTTTAATGAATAAAAGTTTTTAATAATAATAATAATAATTAATAATAATAATAATTAATAAATAATAATAATAATAATATCAATAATAATAATATCAATAATAATAATAATAATAATGATGATGATGATGATGTTGGAAGGGATCTTGGAGGTCATCTAGTCCAACCCCCTGCTCAGGCAGGAAACCCTATACCATTTCGGACAAATGGCTGACCAGTCTCTTCTTAAAATCATCTCTTTCACCCTCTCTCTCTCACACCCACACCCACACCCTATCATGTCTCTCTACTATCATTTATATTTACTATTACCAGCTGCCTGCAATTAGTGCAGGTTCGAGTCCCACCAGGCTCAAGGTTGACTCAGCTTTCCATCCTTCCCAGGTAGGTAAAATGAGGACCCAGATTGTTGGGGGCAATTAAGCTGACTTTGTAATAATGCCGCTTGGGGGGGGCGGGCGAAAGCCCTAATAAGCAGGCATCTACATAGAATGAAGGCTATTGCTAAGCTTGTAAGCCGCCCTGAGTCTTCGGAGAAGGGCGGGATATAAATGGAATTAAAATAAAAAATAAAAATAAAAATAAATCATCTATCTATCATCTCTCTCTCTCTCTCTCTCTCTCTCTCTCTCTCTCTCTCTCTCTCTCTCTCTCTCTCTCTCTCTCTCTCTCTCTCTCTCTCTCTCTCTCTCTCTCGTCATCTCTATTCACCTTTATTATCTGTCTATCATCTCTATCACTCTCTCTCTCTTTCCTCTCCAGATTCGAGCTGATCTGAGCGACCGTCCCTCCCTCGTCCCGTGCTCCTGCCCGCTGCGGCTGGCTCGGAGGAAAGCACATGGTTTCCCAGAAAAGCGCTGCCTCTTTTGTAGACCCGGCGCCGATGCCAAAGTAGAGCTTTCACTTTCGCACCGGGGCTCCGGCGGCTGGGCATTTCCCGACGGGGCAGAGCGCCTGGCGTCTCGCGCCTGGCGGCGGCCGGAGCAGAGCCGAGCTGGGCTGCAGCCGCGCCGAAGGTAGTTCGGGGTGCGTGGGTGGGCGAGAAGCGCCCGCGGGGTCCCCCTTCTCGCGCCTGGGTCGCCCGGCGGGCGCTTTTGCGCTCTGGGCTGGCAGGACGCGCTGCAGCGGGAGGATTCGGCGGCCGGCAGGGGGCGCTCTTGCCTGCGCGCTGCCGGATCCTCGGCTTCGCGCGCCTACCCTGCGCTCTAACCTAGCCGGCAGAGAGTTATGGAAGAGGAGCCTGGTCTGTCTTGTCTGATGGGGTTGGAGATGGGTGTGTGTGTGTGTGTGTGTGTGTGTGTGTGTGTGTGTGTGTGTGTGTGTGTGTGTGTGTGTGTGAAATAAAAAGCTTGTTTCAGCATTCGTCCAAGCAAGGGGTTACACACCTGCAAAGAGAATTGCTAGCGGGCACCTGTGGGGAAGCTGCCTCCGGTCAATGTAATTTGGAATATCCAGCATTTCTTTCTTTCAGGGCTTCTGCTTTGCTTTATTTATTTTTTATTTTTATTTGAATTCCATTTATATCCCGCCCTTCTCCGAAGACTCAGGGCGGCTTACAAGCTTAGCAGTAGCCTTCATTCTATGTATGTGCCTGCTTGTTAGGGCTTTCACACACACCCCAAGCGGCATTATTACAAAGTCAGCTTATTGCCCCCAACAATCTGGGTCCTCATTTTACCTACCCCGGAAGGATGGAAGGCTGAGTCAACCTTGAGCCTGGTGGGACTCGAACCTGCACTAATTGCAGGCAGCTGGTGTTACTTAAGGAGGCATTAGCCCACTGCTCCACCAAGGCTCTTTGCTTTGACTGCTTTCCTATGCAAATCAAAACCTGGGAGTCGGGTGGGGCAGGCAGGCAGGCAAGTGAAAATGGCCACAATTTGTGGAATCAAAGCTCTGCCCTTCTTGGCCAGCGAAAAATAAAATAAAGAAATAAAATAAAAATGCAAGGCTTTAATCCTGCAGTCGTGGATGCCATTTCGATCTTTCGACCTCTCCCCGCGGATGTTCTCTGCTTGCTTTTTTACTACTTGGGCCGATTTACTTGTGGGCCTAGAATAGATCCAGGTTGGAGGGCGGTATGGGGTCAGCAAGCCGTGCAGAATTGTCTGAGAGCAATTGATCTGCAAGGAAAAAGATGGCGGGAAGGCGAAAAAAGTGAAAGCATTACGAAAAGAATACCCAGATGTCTGGCAAAAGGAGAACTATTCCTCCCGTTGGGCAAGCATAGCCTTAAAAACAAATATTGTTCTGGCTTTTGAGTAATTTCAGGGTGTTTTTTTTATTCTATTTTGGACTGTTTTCACAACTGTAGTCAGTCAAGCCCTCCTGTATTGTGTGACCTTGTTAATTGTCTGCTGCTTTCTTTCCTTCATTTGTCGACAGACTTGAGAGCCTAGAATTACGTTATTTTAATTTATTTCCTGATTTCTATCCATCAGCTTTAATCCAGCCCCTTCAAAGCTACAGTCACCGGAGTCTGGAGATCATATAATTTATCGTAATTTCTCTGGCGAAATTTGAAAAGTGTGTGGTTGTTGATTCTATACTATTACTAGCACATGACCTCCTTAGAAAAAAAATAATGCAACTGAAAAAAAAATCCAGTCTTTCTGGTGCTGGAAAAAGTAGGGTAATTTTTATACGTGTAGGCCTAAATACTTGCTTTTTGCTGTGATTTTTGTGGCAGATGCCAAGGAAGTTAAATAGTTTTAATTTTTGCCACATGCCTCCTTCTTTTAAATTGTTCGTGTCCTCCTTGGCCTGCTCAGCTTATCTGATAACCCCAAGAAAATCGGAGTAGAAATTGTGGGGGAGGACCAGGAAGGAGACTGCGGGGAGGGAAATGGGGCTAAAGTCCCACGGGTGGTTTTCAAAGGTAAGGAGGGAATCTAAGCTGTCGTTTGATAGGCCTGCTTGTTTAATCTGCAGAAAGTGAGTAAATGAAGAAACTAACCTTCTTCCTCTTGTTTGGAAGTATTAGGAGGTAGTCCTCGACTTACGACCTCAGCTGAGCCCAAACTTTCTGTTGCTAAACGAGACATTTGTTAAGTGAATCCCTCCCCCCCCCCGTTTTACAGCTGTTCTTGCTGCGGTTGTTAAGTTGGTAAACAGTCAAGCGTCTGGATTTTTTGGACATGGAGATGTTGCAATGGTCATAAGTGTGAAAAATGGTCATAAGGCCCATTTTTTTAGTGCTTCAAACTATCGCTAAATGGACTGTTGTAAGTCGAGGACTGTCTGTAACTGTTAAGCTCAGTTTGGGCTGCGGTTAAGTGTGTGCTGGATGTGCTCGTATAGATTTGTCGTAATAAGGATTTTCTTTCTTACCCTTTCTCCTTTCCCTCCTTCCCTCTCTCTATTATTCTCTCTCTCTTTCTATCCCCCTTCCCTTTTTTCCTCTTTCCCTCCTTTTTTCCCTTCCCTTCCGAAAAATTTGGGCACTTGGCAACCAATGTGTTTTTACAACATTTGGGTTAAAGCCAGCTGGGTAACTTCGGGCCAGTCTTTCTTTCTCAGCCCAGCCCACCTCACAGGGTTGTTGTTGTGGGGAAAATAGGAGGAGGAAGACGTGTTGGATATGTCTGTCACCTTGGGTTATTTGTAAAAATAACGAAGGTGGGATATACACAAACAGACACACTTACTGAACCAACCCGTCTGGGGAGAAGGGTTTGTAGAATGTATTCAATAATTAACTGATTTCCGAAGAAATTACTGTATCATTCTTAAATTTCTCCTCTAACAATGCCCCTGCAAGTTTATTTAAGTAAAATAGCTGAGGAAAGTAATTAAATAAACGCTTGCCCTAGAGCCAAGGGGCGGCTGCTGAAGCTATGAAAAAGCTTTGAAATGGGATGGAGAGCATGTTCCACAGTGATCCATTTGCTTGTTTGATGATATTCCACATTTGGTTCAGGAAGGCAACGCAGTATTCCAAGCACTCCTTCCTTTGCATTTTCCATTCAACAACAACAACAACCCTGTGAGGTAGTGGATAGAAAGCAACTGGGCCAAAGTCACCATGGAGCAGGGGTAGGCAACCTTGGCTCTTTTATGACTGGTGGACTTCAACTCCCAGAATTCCTGAGCCAACATGGCTCAGCTTGGAAACCTCTCCCTTTCCCCTCAGCATGGCTGGCTCAGGGATTCTGGGAGTTGAAGTCCACGAGTCATAAAAGAGCCAAGGGTGCCCTAGAGGTTTTGGGGCCGAAAGTTCTCCCTGGCGTGCATGAATTAACTGAGCAAAGCTTGCAAAATCCACAGGTTGGTTTCTATCTCTCTTTCTTTTTTTTCCATAATTTTATAATTGCTCTTGTGCTAGCAAACAGAAACCCGTTCTCATGTGGAAAATACCTAAATTTACAAAGCTTGATGGCACCGTCTAGTCGCCCATTTCTAGAAAGTGAAGTTCGAGTTAGGTTTCCATTTGATCTTGGCATTCCAACTAGGCCCTCACGGCCTTGAGGTTGGGGAATTCCAGTCCCGCTGCTTTCGTTTTGAGACCTTTGTTTTCAAATATTACAGCCACAACAATTAAAAAAAAAGAGATCCAGCATACAGTTAGTGTCATCTAACGTCTTCCAAACATTTTTGCTTTTTGAAGCCTACGTATCTGCCCTGAGTATGTGCGATGCAAATTCATGTTGTGCGGCTGTGATTAACTCGTAGAATAATAAAAGACTGGAAGGGACCTTGGAGGTCTTCTATTCTAACCCTCTGCCCAAGGCAGGAGTCCTTATACCAGAGGTCCCCAACAACCGGGCTGCAGCCTGTTCAGAAGCGTTGGGTGAGTGCATGTGCAGCTCCATTTGTGCCAGTGGTGGTGTGTGTGCCCACCACTCGCGCAAATGGAGCTGCACCCTTGTGTGTACATTGACCCGCCATTCGCGTGGAACCGTTCCCTTTTCTCCCCCTTCTCGCTGGTCCACAAAGCCAGAAAGATTGGAGACCATCCTGGACAAATGGCTGCCCAATCTCTTCTTGAAAACCTCAGAACCCCAGGAGTCAAGCTATGCCATTGATTAATTGTTCTCACTGTCAGGAAATTTTCCCTTAGTGGTAGGTCAGGGGTCCCCAGGTCCACGTCCACATTCTCGCTTTAGTTTAGCACTAGCAATTGCACTTAGACTTACACTTATATACCGCTTCATAGCTCTTTACACCTTCTCTAAACAGTTTACCGAGTCAGCATTTTGCCCCCAACAATCTGGATCCTCATTTTACTGACCTCGGAAGGATGGAAGGTTGAGTCAACCTTGAGCCGGTGAGGATCGAACTGCCGAAGTGCTGGCAGCCGGCAGTCAGCAGAAGTTTCCTGCAGTACTGCATTCTAACCACTGTGCCACCATGGCTCTTTAACCAAAGAAAAAGATATAAAGCTAAAAGTGTAAAGATATGCATACCAAATCATCAAATAACAGCAGCAGCGATATACAGTTGCAAGAAAAAGTATGTGAACCCTTTGGGATTATGTGGTTTTTTGTATGAATTGGCCATAAAATGCGCTCTAAATGTCATGTAAGTCACAACAATAGAAAAACACAGTCTGCTTAAAATAATACTACACAAACATTAGCTGTTGTCATGTTTTAATTGAAGATAAGATGGAAACAGTATATTTTGCCAGTAGTGCTGTGGAACATCCAGGTGCTCTTTTGCAAACTTCAAACGGGGACAGATGAAACCAAAATTGAGTCGTTTGGGAAAAACACACAACACTATGTGTGGAGAAAAAATGGCACAGCACACCAACATCAAAACCTCATCCCCACTGTAAAACATGGCGGAGGGAGCATCATGGTTTGGGGCTGCTTTGCTGCCTCAGGGCCTGGACGGATTGTTGTCATTGATGGGAAAATGAATTCCAGAGTTTATCAGGACATTTTGCAGGAAAACGTACAACCATCTGTCCGCCAACTGAAGCTCCGCAGAGGATGGGTGATGCAACAGGACAATGACCCAAAGCATACAAGTAATTCAACAAAACAATGGCTTCAACAGAACAGAATACGCCTTCTGGAGTGGCCCAGTCAGAGTCCTGACCTCAACCCGATTGAAATGCTGTGGCATGACCTTAAGAGAGCGATTCACATCAGACATCCCAAGAATATTGCTACACTGAAACAGTTTTGTGAAGAGGAGTGGTCCAAAATTACTCCAGATCGTTGTGCAGGTCTGATCTGCAACTACAGGAAATGTTTGGTTGACGTTATTGCTGCCAAAGGAGGGTCAACCAGTTATTAAGTCCAAAGGTTCACATACTTTTTCCACCCTGCACTGTGAATGTTTCCATCTTATCTTCAATTAAAACATGACAACAGCTAATGTTTGTGTAGTATTATTTTAAGCAGACTGTGTTTTTCTATTGTTGTGACTTACATGACGTTTAGAGCGCATTTTATGGCCAATTCATGCAAAAAACCACATAATCCCAAAGGGTACACATACTTTTTCTTGCAACTGTATAATATAATCTCTTACTCTGAATAAAACATATAGCCCCACAATGCATCACATTATCAATTCCAAAAGTGCACGTAACAGGAATAGGTATTTCTGTAATAAAAAATAATAATTAAAAAATATCCTTTTTTTAAAGTTAGAAAACTATATAAAGACGTAGTGTAAAAAAGTGTATCTGTTGGAACTCCAATGGTGCACAGCGTATCCAACATCAAAACGTTCTTGACCACAACTTAAGCTAAACGCCACATTACTTGTTCCAGTAACAAACCCAGTTGCAAAATTACTCAGCCACAAACCCACATCCTGCCACCTCTTATATATGAAGCATTTGTAGTAAAGGCCCTCAGCCCTTTGCTAACAGATGTCAAAGCAGGTGGTGCTGACTGCTAATTTCAGCAAAAGCACAAACAGAGTAATTAAGATGGAGTAAATGGATGATGTTACCTAGTCTGGTAATGAAATGTCTACAAGAAATCCATCAAGCTCAGAGAGCATCAACGGCCCTGCATTTCAACCCTGAGCTAGTAATTTTTTTAAAGGTAATTCATGCCTCACTTGCAAAAACCCATAATACAGGTAGTCTTTGGTTTATGACCACAATTGGGCCCAAAATTTCTGTTGTTGAGTGAGACATTTGTTAAGTGAGTTTTGCCCCATTTTATGCCCCAGTTATTAAGTGAATCACTGCAGTCATTAAGTTAGTAACACAATTGTTAAGTTGTGAATCTGGCTTCCCCATTGACTTCGCATGACAGAAGGTCCCGAAACTTAATCATATGATCCCAAGGTACTGTGACCGTCATAAATATGAGTCAGTTGTCAAGTTTGAATTTTTAATCACATGGCCATGGAGATAGTGCAATGGTCATAAGTGTGAAAAATGGTCATAAGTCATTTTCAGTGCCACTAACTGAACTGTTGTAAGTCAAGGGCTACCTGTATCTTGCTAATAAGTTAATACGGCAGGCCCTCGGGGTCTCATCCTTCCCACATTCTGCATTTCACAATCTGGGTATATCGATCCCTCAGTGACTGCTGCCTTAATTTGTTTTTCTCTCTGATTTTTAATCTTACATACTGTAAGTGTTGAGTTCCTCTTTGCTGTCAATCAGCCTCCTGGTTTAATAGCAATACAGTAGTACTTAGTTTTATATACTGCTTCATAGTCCTTTTACAGCCCTCTTTAATCGGTTTACAGAGTGGGCATAATTGCCCCCAACAATCTGGGTCCTCATTTTACCGACCTCAGAAGGATGGAACGTTGAGTCAACCTTGAGCCAGTCAGGATCGAACTGCTGGCAGTGAGCAGGGAGTCAGCCTGAAATGCTGCATTCTAACCACTGCGCATCATGGAGGGATGGAGGGATGGAGGGATGGAGGGATGGATGGGAATATCAATAGCACTTAGACTTATATACAGCTTCATAGTGTTTTATAGCATTCTGAGTCATTTACAGAGTCAGCATATTGCACTCCCAACAATTTGGGTCCTCATTTTACCGACCTTGAAAGGACAGAAGGCTGAGTCAACCTTGAGCCAGTGAGGATCGAACTGCTGAAGTGCTGGCAGCTGGCAGTCAGCAGAATTAGCCTGCCTAACTGCATACTAACCACTGTGCCACCACCGGTCTTAAAGTCAGCCTCCCCAAATCGGTGCTCTGCAGAGATGGTGGGAAAGCAGCTCCTAACATCCCCCAGTCCAGAGGTTCCTAACCTCAACATCTGGATGGCATCAGACTAGGGTAGGCGGTTTGCACTGCAGTTTGAAAGGACCACATTGCTGGAATGCTGGGATTAAAATGCCCTTTATTTGATCCTGCAGGAGATGGCCTCCAGCGAGATGATCTTCTGGAAGTAACCAAGGGGGCCTGGGAGGCCCCCAAAACGTACAGAAAACATGGAGCCCACCCCTTGACACTTCTGGAGAGTTGCAGAGACAACACAGCTGAAGACAGAGGAATTTGCAAGATGATGGTGGTAAGAAGGGATAGTTGGCTGGGATGGTCTGTAAAAGGTGCCAGCTGGATGAGATGCAATTCGTCCTTGACTTCCAACCATTTGTTTAGTGACTGTTAGAAGTTTCTGGCACTAAAAAAAAGGGACAACGGAGTCCTCAACTTAGAACCATGATTGGGTCAAGGCTTTCAGTTGCTAAGCGGGTTGGCTGATAAGTAAGCCGTGCCCAATTTTGCAACCTTTTTGCCATGGTTGTTCAGTGAATCACTGCAGTTGTTAAGTGAATCATGCAACCATTAGAGTAAACCTATCTTCCCTCGTTGACTTTGCTTGTGGGAAGCCAGCTGGTAAAGTAGCAAATGGCGATCACGTGACCCTGGGACGCTGCAACCGTCATAAATACAGGCTGGGTTGTTAAACAAGTTGTGCCTGCTGCTCTTGGTGCCTTAAGCTGGCCTTATTTTGCTTAGTGCAGTGTTTCCCAACCTGGCCAGCTTAAGACGTATGGCCTTCAAGTCCCAGAATTCCCCAGCAACCGTTGAAGTCCAGACTTTGCTTGTTGGAAGCCAGGTTGAAAAGTTGGGAAACCCTGGCTTAAAGGTTAATCCAGAGCGGCATTTGTCGGCACCATTTGTCAGCGAAGATCTGGGGGCTTCCTTTAGTCTTCTCCAATTTCTGTGTCTTCCAGATGGATGGTGCAAAACGCCGAAGCGTCCTCAGAAGAGTTTGGCCACAGCTAGTAGACTTCCTAAGCGACCATTCAGAGTGGGTGCTGAAGAAAGCTGAGATGCTTCTGTCTCAGGACGATCTGAGTTTTGTCGACAGGGTGCCAGACCTCAAGACGAAGCGTTTGCTGATCCTGGACATGGTCTTAAGAGATGTGGACGCCAATCCCGAGGTCTTCAGAAAGTTCATCCAGAGCGTCTGTTTCGAATGCAGCCTCCCCATGGAGCTTGAGATCATACTGATGAGCGTCTCTCAAGAAGGTGAAGGATGGTTGAGTCACGCCAAGTCCTGTAGCTCCGGGGATAGATGCAGGTGGTCCTCGACTTACAACGACAATGGCGTCCAACGTTTCCTTGCTAAGCAGGACAGTTGTTAAGTGAATTTTACCCTGTTTCACATCCTTTCTTGCCACCGTTGTTAAGTGAATCACTGCAGTGGTTAAGTTAGTAACATGGTTGTTAAGGCTTCCCCATTGACTTTGTTGGAAGCAATGTGGGAAGGTCACGAGTGGCAATCCCACAAGCCTGAGTTGCTGCAACGGTCGTAAATCCACGTTGGTTGCCAAACGCCTGAATCTGGATCACGCGACCGTGGGGATGCTGTAATGGTTGTAAGTGGGAGGACCAGAACTTTAAATGGTCACTAAATGGCCAATGATAAGTCAAGGACTACCATGTTTCCCCGCAAATGAGACCTATCCTGAAAATGATTTTTATGCATGTGCCTAATAAAGTATATGCTTACTTTAGGACCGCTGCAGCCAGGCCTCCCACATTCTGACACCTGTTGCGCCGCTGTCTGAGTTTTTTTGTGGCCACTTGCAGCCGGACACCATGTGGCACATCACGCCGGGGCTGTAGCTTGCTCGTGCCATGGCGCAATGCACCACGGGGCCTGTATATATATATATACATACACATACATACATGATAGCTGTATGGCGTTGCCTGTTACAGCTCCAAAATGACCATTAGAAAAGGTGGAATTGATCATAAAACATCCTTTGGGTAACCAAAGGACCCCCCCCCCCACAGATCCTTTCAAGAAGATCCCTTACCTTTTGAGTATTGTTTTATCTGGCTATATGAGCACGTTTTGTTTTTGGAAAACACCTAAGGGGTCTCCGATGCAAGATTAACCTCTTTTTTCTTGATTATTCTAGGCAGTGTATCTGAAGGACAAGATCACCAGAAAAGTTGCTTCCCATCAACTTCGAGAAGTAAGGTCATTTATTATTCTTTTTTTCTCTCTCTTTTCAGTTTTATAAATAACAGTACAGTGTTAATTTAGAGTTAACTATTAAGCTTCACGATCAAAGCCTTTCTTGTATTATAAATCGATGCATTCTGCAATTCTTTATCAATGACATACTTAGCATTAATTGTGGAATTGAAGCAACCTTATACTGACATTAACGTCAGATTTAATGTTGATGCAGGTAATCCTCAACATACGACCACAAAATTTCTGTTGCTAAGTGAGATACTTGTTAAGTGAAATTCCCCTCCTTTTACAACTTTTCTTGCCACAGATATTAAGTGAATCACTGCACTTGTTAAGTTAGTAATGCAGCTGTTAAGTGAATCACTTGTGGTTGTTAACTTAGGAACCCGGTTGTTAAGGGAATCTGGCTTCCCCATTGGCTTAGCTTCTCAGAAGGTCGCAAAAGGGGATCCCATGACCCGTCCCATGATTTGCGACCGTCATAAAATGTATGCCATTTGGCATGTGTCCAAATTTTGATCACGTGACCACGGGGATACTGCAACGGTCATAAGTCACTTTTCTCAGTGCTGTGGTAATGTTGAATGGTCACTAAATGAATTGTTGCAAGTCGAGGACTCCCTGCATTGCCAGGGGAGGCCAAAAAAATCAAGATAATGTCCATCACCACATGAACAACGTCCAGCTTTTTCACTTGATCAGAAGACCTTTATTCCCCTGGGTCAATGCCTCTGATGTATTGATACGCAAAATTGCCCTATGAAGGAGCATTAGAATGGAATAGAGCTGGAAGGGACCTTGGAGGTCTTCTAGTCCAGCCCCCTGATCCGGTAGGAGGACCTATACCATCTCAGACAGGTGACTGTCCAGCTTCTTTTTTAAAATCTCCAGTGATGGAGCACCCACGATTTCTGGAGGCAAGCTGTTCCACTGGTTAATTGTCCCTCACTGTCAGGAAGTTTCTCCTTAATTCCAGGCTGCTTCTCTCTTTGATCTGTTTCCAACCATTGTTTCTCATCCTGCCCTCAGATGCTTTGGTGGATAACATAACCCCCTCCTCTTCTTCGTGGCAGCCCCTCAAATACTGGAACACTGCTATCATATCACCCCTGTTTCTTCTTTTCTTTTTGTTCCTCTCTCCCTCCCCCTTTTTCCCACCTCCCATTTTGCAGAGCTTGAAAGACGCCGTCCATTCAGCAATTTCTCCAACAACAATGGGAAAGAATCAAAGCAGAAACGGCTCGGTAGGTTAGGGTCCAACCCTCTTATTCCTTCTTTCTTTTTGTAAGTCCAAAAGCTGTGAGTGACCAGTTGAGGAAGAAAAAGAAGCTCCTTTTGAGCATCCGCATCTGTAACCGTTTGGGAATCTAGGGCTTAGGGAGCCTCTGCGCCCTTTCTTAATGCAAAGAAGTTCTTTCAGTGAGTCCATTAATTGCCACTGTCTAGTTCTGGAATCTGGGACGCGGTGGCTCAGTGGGTTAAGACACTGAGCTTGTCGGTCAGAAGGTCGGCAGTTTGGAGGGTCGAATCCCGAGTGCCGTGTAACAGAGTGAGCACCTGTTACTCGTCCCAGCTTCTGCCAACCTAGCACTTCGAAAGCACGTAAAAATGCAAGTAGAAAAATAGGGACCACTACGATGGGAAGGTAACAGCGTTCCGTGCGCCTTTGGCGTCTAGTCATGCCGGCCACATGACCACGGAGACGTCCTCGGACAAGCGCTGGCTCTTCGGCTTTGAAACGGACATGAGCACCGGCCCCTAGAGTCGGAAACGACTAGCACGCATGTGTGGGGGAACCTTTACCTTTACCTTTTAGTTCTGGAATAATTTGAAATACCCTCCTTTAAAAAAAACTGACTCAAACTACAATTCCCAAGATTATTTTGAAGAAGCTTTACCAGCACTCTTAATTTCAGGTTGCTTTAACTGTACACGTAGCCCGTGACGTACGGCTACAATTGGGTCCAGGATTTCTGTTGCTAAGCAAGGCAGTTGTTAATAGAGTCACTGGCTGATTTTATGGCCTGTTTCAGCTCAGTTGTTAAATAAATTACTGCACTTTTTAAGTGAATTACATGGTCGTTAAGCAAGTCCATCTTCCCCTACTGACTTGTTGGAAGCCAGCTGGGAAAGTCACAAATGGCAATCACATAACCTTGGGATGCTGCAACGGTCATAAATACATATTGGCTGCCAAGCGCCCGAATTTTGATCATGTGGTCAAGGGATGCTGTGACAGGATGGAGGGACCAGTTGTAAATCACCGCTTTCGATGTTGTTTTTGGAGATCCTCAGTCATCCAGATCATAGTTGTCCCAAAGATGCTTTTCCACGGGGCAACTGGACTTCTTTGTTTTTCCTTTGAAGATGTTTTGCTTCTCTTCCAAGAAGCTTCTTCAGCTCTGACTGGATGGTGGGGAATGGAAGGATTTATACCCCTTGCAGACAGCTGGTCATTTGCATTCTTTTAGAGAGTTGTTGAGGCCACTTGGAGGCATATCTTTGTCCTCAGGGTCACCTGAGTGGTGCAAATGGGTGTGGAGCCTTCTTGGAACTGCTGAAGGGACTGTCTTGTAGACTGGAGATAGAGAATGTTGTATCCCTCCCCCTCTGTTGATAGAGGGCTGTTCAATTTTGACATAGATGGCCTCTTTGACCCCTCTTTCAAACCTTCCATTCTCCACCATCCAGTCAGAGCGGAAGAAGCTTCTTGGATGAGAAGTGAAATGTCTTCAAAGAAAAACAAGAAAGCCCAGTTGCCTCTTGAAAAAGCATCTTTGAGTTTCAATGTTGTTCTAACTTCAAAAATGGCTAAATGAATAAGTCAAGGACTACCTGTATACTGTGATTACCCAAAACAGCAGTGCAGCCCTTTGGATTTGAAGACAAAAGGTTTTTTTTTCAGAGCGCACTGATGTAGCATCTCTCTCTCTCTCGTTCTCTCTCTCTCTCTCTCTCTCTCTGGGTCATAAAAAGGGAGTTTTAAATGTAAGGTGCATCAAATGGTCATAAGTCAGGGGATTTTAGTGCCATTGTAACTTTGAACGGTGAATAAAGGAACTGTTGTAAGTCAAGGACTACCTACAGAACAGGGGTGTTCAAACTTGGCCCTTTTATGACTTGTGGACTTCAGCTCCCAGAATTATGCCTGGCTGAGGAATTCTGGGAGTTGAAGTCCACAAGTCATAAAAGGGCCAAGTTTGAAGACCCCCGCTATAGAAGGTACAGTATAGTAGGACGTGAGCTGTAGTTTCAATATCCCTTTTGTCTACAAGGGCAATCTCAGCTCATATGGATTTGTTTTTATATCAGCCCTCCAAGATTCTTGTGGAAAGTGCATTGCAGAATACTGAAGTTGATGTTTGGGGACAATTATTGCCTTTTACCTGTATAAATATTGCCATCAGGTTATACCTGAAATGTCTTTCCCAGATGCTGCTGAAAGATACCGTCAACACATCCTCAGCTTGGTGTTTAGAAAGTTTGGAATTAACCGCTCTGCAGAGGCAGCAGAAACAAAAGATGAGCCATTGGCTTTCAGCCAAAGGTTTGTCAACCTCGTCATCCATCAAAGCAAAGCATCCAAGTTGAAGGTGGGAACTGAGAAGATCAAAGAGGAACCAATGTCCCCACACGAATTCAAGGACCACGGCAACCCAATGGTGAACTTGTCCGAGCTCTTCCAAAGTGTCCAGATGGGCATCACCCAGGTTGTTCTGCTTTTGGGCAAGGCTGGAATGGGAAAAACATGCTTTGTTCATCAGATCTGTCAGCAGTGGGCCGAGGGAGCCCTTCCTCAGTTCAAATTGATGTTCTTCTTTGAGTTCAAGCAGCTGAACCTCATCACCAAGAGAAAACTAACTCTCCAAGAACTCTTGTTTGAATATTTCCTCCAACCAGATCACCCTGACACAGTGTTTCAATTCCTCCTGGAGAATGCCCAACAGACCTTGGTCATTTTGGATGGTCTGGATGAGTTTGTGGAGAACATTCACCTCCCACCCACTCCTTTCACTTCCTTCTCGGATCTTCTCATGCCTCGTTCTGTCTCTGAACTTGTGGCTGATCTTTGCCACGGAGAACTCTTGACAGGCTGCACAGTGTTGATCACAAGCCGGCTAAAGCTACTCCCTGCAGAATTAGACAAGGGTACCATTCTGCTAGCAGAAGTCTGGGGATTCCACCGTGACAAAGTTGAGGAATATGTCAGCTATTTTTTCCAAGAGCCTTTGCAGAAAGAGCAAGCCCTCGCTCTTCTGAACGACAATGGCAAACTCTTGAGCATGTGTTACATTCCTGTGATGTGTCACATTATCTGCACTTGCCTCAAACATTTGTTCCTTGAAGACGCAGAGAATGTCCAGCTTCCTCAAACCAGGACCCAGTTTTACACCACAATGCTCCAGACCTTCATCTGCAAACATCAGGGTGGGAGAACTTTGAATGAAATGGACATGGGTCAATATCAAGCAACCCTTGCAGATCTGTGTGAGTTGGCCTTCAGGGGCCTTGAGGAGAAGAAAAGAGTTTTTGATGCTGGAGAGGTCCCAGAACACGTGAAACATTTTTTTTGTCACTTTGGTCTTCTTTTGGCATCTGAGGTTAAAATGGGCAAGGACCCTGTACAAATGGGTTATACATTTGCTCATTTTAGCTTTCAAGAATTCTTTGCAGCTCTCTTCCTGATGGCAAGCCCATCAGTAGATTGCAAGATATTGAAGGAGAACTTCTCCTTGAGATCAAAGTGGATTCTGAAGAAAGAAACAAGATTGCCCTTTGCAGAGAACTACCATATCTTCTTGTCTGGCCTTTCATCTCAAGAGTCTAGACAATTCCTTTGTTCCTTAGCTGGGCGAAACGAGGTCTGGATTCAGGAACGGCAAAGTATCATCAAGGAGATATTGCAGAAACTCGCGGTTGCTAATTTAACAGGACCCAGGATAGTAGAGTTGTGCCACTGTGTGTACGAGACACAAGACATCAGCTTAGCACAGCACACTGCAAAAGAGTTAAATTTCAAATATCAGTTCAGAAACGTTGGGCTGATGCCCTTTGACATGGTGACTTTAGCCTTTCTCATCAATGGAAGTCCTCATGGCGTGTGCTTGGATTTTGTTGGGTGCCCCCTGGAACAGGACTATTTGGACATCTGGGGCAGTTGTGAAAATATACAGAGCTTGAGGTGAGAGACGAAGGCCAACTTAACCATCAAACTCAGAAGATAAGGGTCTTTATACAGTATATTTGTGTGTGCATAAAATAGGATTGTGGCAATCTTTTCATTTGCAAGTGTCATTAGGCAGATACCATGCAACAGGTCTTCCTAAGCCCAAAAGAATTGAAGACCACTTATCTTGCAAGATTCCCACCTTGAAGACCACCAAGGTCCCTTCCAGCCGTATAATTCTGTGATTCTGTGAATAAGACTGGTGGCTTGTTAATCACATCCGCCTTCTGCTTTTTTTTGTTTGTAGCTTCAAGAACAGGCAATATGGAAGTGAGTTTGCAGGAGCCCTTTCCAAAACCTTGCCTAAGATCAAACACCTGACAACATTTAAGTAAGCATCTCTCTAAGGTCACATTATACCATACTGTAATACCGTACTGCATATGAAGTCATGGCTTGTTTTAATCTTGGTTTTTGGAATTAGCCACAGGACTTTATTGCATATATGTCACATAGTATAACTGTGTCTTTTCTCTGCTGAGAACTAGGAGGAGAGAATTCATAAGCTAAAGTTGATATTGTGCCTAGTTCTCAGACTCGGCTTCCATAGATTATAAGAAGTAATGACTAAATATTGACCTTACTTCACACAAAGCACAGGTATACAGGTAGCCTTGACTTATGACCATTTGTTTAACGACTATTCAAAGTTACAACAACACTGAAAAAAGTGACAATTTGCTTTCCCACTTAAGACTGTCAGAGCATCTCTTCAGTTATATGATTAAAATTCAAAATGAAGAGATGCTGTGACAGTCATAGGTGGGAAGATCAGTTGTCACTTTTTTCAATGCTGTTGTAACTTTGAATAGTTGCCAAACAAATGGTCATAAGTCAAGGCTACCTGTATACCTGTGCTTTGTGTGAAATATAAGGTCAATATCTAGTCATTACTTCTTATAATCTATGGAAGCCGAGTCTTGAGAACTAGGCACAATATCAATTTCAGCTTAGGAATTCTCTCCTTCTCCTAATTCTCAGCAGAGAAAAGACACGCTTATATTATGTGACATGTATGCAATAAAGTCCTGTGGCTAATTCCAAAAACCATGATTAAAACAAGCCATGACTTCATATGCAGTATGGTATTGCAGTCCGTCAAAATTACAGAATCAAGTTTTTTTGTATACTTTGTGGGAAAGTGGAATTTAGTCTCTATTACAACAATGCCACTTTTCATTTTCAGGCTATCTGGTGGAAATCTTAGAAGCCCAGGATTTGAAGATCTCATTCGAGTTTTTCCTATCTGTCACCAGCTGGAAGAAATAAAGTAATTTAAACCTTTTCATTTAGGGAAAAGGGTAAAGCAGTGGAATGCCTGACCATGAATCAGAGACCTTAATATTTTAATCAGTTGCTATATTCCAGTTTGCAGGACAACAGGTTGAAGGAGCAGGACATGATCAAGTTGGTAGAAATATTTCCCACCATGGAAAAGTTAAAGAGAATGGAGTAAGTATAGTACAAAATGTTTCTCAACCTTGGCACTTTAAGCAGTGTGGACTTCAACTCCCAGAATTCCCCAGCCAGCCATATTCCGTCTTTGACAGAACACGTTTTATGTCTATATCCTCTTCTGAGTCTATTAATATAGCAGCTCATGTCTGACCAACCATTCTGAGAAATCGTGACCTTTCAAGTCATTAAAATTGCCTTGTGACAATCAGCTTTATCAATACACATATAAAGGTAAAGGTAAAGGTTCCCCCGCACATGCGTGCTAGTCGTTTCCGACTCTAGGGGCCGGTGCTCATCTCCGTTTCAAAGCTGAAGAGCCAGCGCTTGTCCGAGGACGTCTCCGTGGTCATGTGGCCGGCATGACTAGACGCCAAAGGCGCACGGAACGCTGTTACCTTCCCACCGGAGTGGTCCCTATTTTTCTACTTGCATTTTTACGTGCTTTCGAACTGCTAGGTTGGCAGAAGCTGGGACGAGTAACAGGCGCTCACTCTGTTACGCGGCACTCGGGATTCAACCCGCCAAACTGCCGACCTTCTGATCGACACACACAGTATAAATATTTTTTCCTGAGCAATATTTACATAAGTGGATATCCCCATATTTTACTTACTACATTTATATCCCAGTAGTCACTCTTCCTGTTTTTCCTCACAACAACCCTGTGAGGTATGTTGATTGGACTGTATTTGCTCTCCCTGATCTTAGTCCAATACCTTAATCATTGCACCATATTGGTCCTCTGGAATGGTGCAGTGTTTTGCAGAATCAGCTGTGCCTATTACGGTTTATTCAGATTTTAATTCCATGTGCCATTTAGTCACAGTTTGCTTAGATTTCAGGTTAATTATTGTTAGCTGAACAGGTAGCTCATTCTGCCGTAGAACATAGAAGGGACCTCGGAGGTCTTCCACTTCAACGCCCTGCTCAAGGCAGCAGACCTTTTAAACATAAACAATGGTTTATAAAAGACGGGGCTCGTCCACCAGCTAAAACAAAAGCAACTATCACATCATGGCTTAATGAAATGCATGAACACAATCTCAAAACATAGTTCAGCAAACTGTGGCTTGATGCCATGCAAAACCATAGTTTGCATTTAAGATAAAAGTGTCTGATTCATAAAATAGAAAAAAACTAGGATGGTCAACAAAGGATTGTGATTTTAATCTCTGCAACTTTGCACGTGGGTGAACGTGGATGGCTTTTTCTGCTTAACAAGTAATTGCCATGGTTTTGTAACACTAAATGTATTATATTTTAAACAGTTTAAGCCACAACAAGATGTCCGTGGGCACCGTGCTGGCCTTTAGCAGAGCAGCTGCAAATTGTCCAAAAGTTTCCAGCCTTCAAATAAGGTACCAACTGTTAAAGATTGCAAGACGAAAATGATACTAGAATTCTTTTTTCCCCCTGTCTTAAAACAAGATCTTCTTTATCTCTTGACTATTAGGTAAATAGCAGATTGCTGGACTTGTGGGCAACTCTCATTAATACTATTCTACGAAGCTGTTTTGTTGGACGGGGTAGCAAAACTAAACTCATATATTATTTTTCCACTGCTTATTTCCAGGAAGAGCATATTAATAATCTCCCTTGCCAACGTCTCTCCAAAGGAACCTAGGTGAGAAACTGATTTTTTAAGGATTAGGGGTGACGTGGTTGCAGCGTTCCAATACTTGAGGGGCTGACACAAAGAGGAGGGGGTCCTATTCTCCAAAGCACCTGAAGGCAGGACAAGAAGCAATGGATGGAAACTATCCGAAGAGAGAAGCAACCTAGAACTAAGGAGAAATTTCTGGCTTGCCTCCAACACTGGAGATTTTGAAGAACAGCCATTTGTCCAGAATAGGGTAGAGCAGGGGTAGGCAACCTCGGCTCTTTTATGACTCGTGGACTTCAACTACCAGAATTCCTGAGCCAGCATGGCTGGCTCAGGAATTCTGGGAGTTGAAGTCCACGAGTCATAAAAGAGCCGAGGTTGCCTACCCCTGGGGTAGTCACCTGCTTGACCAGGTAACTGGACTAGAAAACCTCCAAGGTCCCTTCCAACTCTGCTATTCTATTATTTTGCTTCACAGTAATTTTTGAAACTAATTAGTTTTAAAGAAAAAATGGCCGTAGTTAATTGTGTAAAGAAGTCCAAAAGATAGAAATTGCAACATAGGGCAGACTGACAATGGAAAGAAGTTTTAATGGGACAGAGGTCTAGACCCAAATGGAAGAAATTAGGATTTAGGATTAATTTAAATCCCAGTGATTTGGGGGGTTATTTTGAAATTATAATTGCGGGTCTCAGTTGAACTAGCTATGGCAGACATGTCAAACTCGCGACGTCGTGCAATGTATCGGGACGGTTTTGCCATTGCCGGCAATAGGATGGGTGCGGCTTCCGGATGACACGTCCAGCCCGTGGGCCGGCAGTTTGACACCCCTGATGTTTTTTGGCATTTGTGTATGTCTGTGTGCATTTTAATTGATTTTTGCTTAAAACAGAGAGATATTTTCAAAAAAGGTAACACAGTACCTATAAATGGACAGATAATGACTGAAGTTATACAAGTAATGCTCAGTATAACATTAGTAAGATTCCAGGGGTACAACAATTTGTTTTCATGACATAAAAAGAAGTGTAAATGGCAAAATCTCTACTATATTATTATTTATAAATGTTAAAAAGAAGGAAAAAAACCAGCCCTAGAAATAATATAAATATTTAATTTCTTTCTTCCTTCTTCTTTGTACTCCCAACAGTTTTGCATAAACCAGCATAAACGTCAGACTCCAGCTATCTATTTATCTGTCAGCTCATATTTACTGTATGGTTTCAGGTTAAAAGATTTGGGAATTAAGGAAGAAGAAATTGCTCCCAAACCCAGAAGTTTAATTTTACAGTAAGTATCTCTGTATAACAGAATTTATTGATGGTACATTTTTTAAAAAAAATTATCCAATTTATCTTTTTACATGTGTGGTTGTTTTAAAGAACTAACCCAGGGACTTTAACACATGAAGATATTCCAGCAGTTAAAAAAAAAGGGAGACACAACCTGTACCTTAAAATTATTTGAGAATACAATAAAATTATAAGGCATCATATTTACAACAATGAGGTATACATACGTTTTTTAACTTAGGATTTTATGACAATACAGCCCAAACATGTACACCTTTGAAAAATAATTCAGAAAAGTGACTTCAGATGATATATGAACACCAACACCACTATGCTGCTCATTAAAAGAGCTAGTCAATTTTCAGGCTTCCATTCAAGCCTCAAACAAGAGCATCTTCAGGTAAATCAATACAGCAGGAACAACCTGAGGTAAATTCTTACAAAGCACACAGAGGAAAAAGGCAGAAAAAAGCGAAACTCCCCATTTACACTCACAGCAGTCAATCACCACTTAGGTTGCCTCAGGTAGCAGCCAACTCTCTTCAACCAATTCACTGTTCTGACTCATAGTACAACCCTTCACTCCTCCAGCTATTAAATTACATATCTTAACAAGATTCCTATAAAAACTTGAAGAGCAACAGAAAAGTACTAGGTCTGTACTTGGACAAGATTCAAAATGCATTTCTGAATTATTCCTGAAGCATCTATAAACGATAGGCCTCTTCTGCAATTCCTGTGAAAGAGAATTATTTTGGAATATTTGTTTTTTATTATGTGTCACCAAGTTGTTTTCCACTCTAGTCTTCACATCAATAGATTTTCTCCATGATGATCAGTCCATAACTGGGTCCTTTAAGTCTTCCAAGGGTGTCCCCATTGCTGCTGTAACTGAGTCTGTTCTCTTTGCTGCTTGGTCACCCCAAACCATAAGGCTGGAAGGGACATTAGAGGTTTTCTATCTATTCCATCCCCCAGCCCCTGTTCTACCATCCCAAACAAATGATGACAGCATTATTTCAATATTTGAGAGGCTGCCACAAAGAAAGGAGGTCAACCTATTTTTCAAAGCACCAGAAGGCAAGACAAGAAATAATGGATGGAAGCAACCTAGAAGTAAGGAGAAATTTTCCAACAGTGAGAACAATTAACCAGTGGAATGGCTTCCCTTCAGAAGTTGTGGGTGCTCCATTACTGGAGTCTTTTAAGAAGAGATTGGACAACCATTTGTCTGGAATGGTACAGGATCTCCTGGTCATGCAGGGGGTTGGACTGGAAGACCTCCAAGGTCCCTTCCAACTCTATTATTCTGTATTCTTTTTTTTCCTTCTCTTTCCTTCCATCTTTCCTGACATCTCTCCAGAGACCTGGGTTTTTCCATAATGTATCCGAAGTAGTATAATTTGAGCCTGGTCGCATGTGTTTCAAGGGGCAACTCTGGGTTGATTTGTCCAATGACCCATCAGTTTGTTTTCTTGGTTGTCCATGATAGTCTTAGGAGACTTTTCTAAGACTAATGTTGAGAGGCATCAATAGTTTTATAGCTCTCACAAAGCCACCTCTAACTTTACACCTTCCAGATGTGTTGGCTTGCTAGCTAGGGCATGACAAAGATTATGCAACATTTGACGGACACCAGATTGTAGAATTGTATTAAGCCAATCTGTGATTTTACCCAGTTATGGTTGATTCAGTAAATCAATGCTAGACAAGTATATGTCTAGTCCAGGGGTAGGCAACCTTGGCTCTTTTATGACTCGTGGACTTCAACTCCCAGAATTCCTGAGCCAGCCATGCTGAGCCAGCCATGCTGGCTCAGGAATTCTGGGAGTTGAAGTCCACGAGTCATAAAAGAGCCAAGGTTCCCTACCCTTGGTCTAGTCTAACGAAGAGAAGGACTAAGGGTGATATGACAGCAGTCTTCCAATATTTAAGAGACTGTTACAGAAAAGAGGGGGACAACCTATTCTCCAAAGTACCTGAGGGTAAGAGAAGAAGTAATGGATGGAAACTTAGAGATGCAAGCTAGAAGCAAGGAGAAATTTTCTGACAGCGAGAACAGTCAGTGGAATGGCTTACTTCTGGATGTGGTGGGTGCTCCAACATTGCAGGTTTTTAAAAGAGATTGGACAACCATTTGTCTGAAATGGTATAGGCTCTCCTACTTGAGTAGAGGGTTGGGCTAGAAGACCTCCAAAGTGCCTTGCAACTCTGTTATCCTGTTCAGCCAAGATTTAGCTGTTGTCTTAGTCTGCTTGGGTCCGTGTCTTTCCACATTGGCAACAATAACCCAGGATAAGGAATAATGCTCTTGGGTTTGCAAGGGTTTCATGTGACACAGACAGGGCAATGGGATAAAAATGATGAATGAAATCAACTAAACCTATATTCATGATTGCTGCTTTCCTCTTGCGGTGTCCAGATTGCAAGATTGCCAGATAGATTCACAAACGGCAGAGGAATTGGTAGACATTCTCCAGAACTGTCTCCACCTGTCTAACATCAAGTAGGTAGCCATTCTTTCCAAGCATCTGTAAACAAAGAGATGTTTCAGTCAATTACTAACCTGAAGAAACATGTTAGTTTATCAGATAACCAACTTGGTGATGAAGGATGTGGAAAGCTGATGTCGGTGGTGTCCCAGATGTGCATATCGGGTCCTCTGAAGTAAGTCCTTCTGAAAATTTGCCCTTTTCATTTGATATGAAAATACATTTGACTTGATTCTTAATACAGGTAGTCCTTGATTTACAAATATTTGTTAGCAACCACTTGAAGTTACAACAGTATTGGAAAAAAAGCGATGTAGGATCAGACTTTGCCCTTGTGACTGTCGCAGCTTCCCCACACTCATGTGAACAAAATTCAGGTGCTTGGCAACTGACATGTAGGGTTGCAGCATCCCAAGGTCATATGATCTCCATTTGCAAGCTTCCCAGCTGGCTTCTAACAAGCAAGTCAGTGGAAGAAGTCACACTCGCTTAACATGATAGCGGTGTTTCAATATCTCAGGGGCTGCCCCAAAGAAGAGGCAGTCAGGCTCTTCTCCAAAGTGCCTGAAGGCAAGGACAAGAAGCAACGGATGGAAACTAACCAAAGAGAGAAGCAACCTAGAACTAAGGAGAAACTTCCTGACAGTTAGAACAATTAACCAGTGGAACAACCTGCCTCCAGAAGCAGTGAATGCTCCAACACTGGAAGTTTTTAAGAAGAGACTGTATAGCCATTTGTATGAAATGGGATAGGGTTTCCTGCCTGAGCAGGGGGTTGGACTAGATGACCACCAAGATCCCTTCCAATATTATTATTATTATTATTATTATTATTATTATTATTATTATTATTATTATTATTATTATTATTATCATCATCATCATCATCATCAGCTGCAGAGATTTGCTTAACAGCTGTGGCAAAAGTCATTGCATTGGGCATGGCTCACTTAACAACCGTCATACTTGGCAATGGAAATTCCAATTGTGACTGTCAGTCAAGGACCACCTGTAAGTCCAATCTAAAAAATCCAGCTTTGCAGTCTAAAGTACGTTCAAACTGAATTTTGCGAGCCAGGAGCTTACGAGACACAGCTAGGTGACCTTGAGCCAGTGATACTTTCTCAGACCTAGGAAGAACCTCAGAAAACATTATCTAGAACATTGCATGGGCTAGTCCACAAGGTTGTCAAGACCAGACAGATTCTCCACCTCTCCAAGCAACAGCAAACTTAGGAACATACAACCCATACATTGCAGTTGTTCATCTGACTTGAAATAAAAGGTGCTAATTTTCTTTGTTCCTGAAATCGATATTTGAATCTAAACATGGGCCGGATTACTTTGGGAAAGTTTGTTTCCTGTGCCGACCAATGGAATCACCAGAGTTTTAGAAGGAAACTGGACCAATTTGTTAGAATAATTTAGCTAACGATGGTTGCATTTCTTGATGGTTGAAACTATCATCAAAATCACAGACAACCTGGTTTCTGGTAGAGGGGAGCAGTAGAAGACTCTGGACCACTCGTGACCTGTTCAGTCTTCATTTCAGAGATATTTCCTTACCAGATTCCTCAATGCCTTCAGAAATGGCAGAGCTTCTAATATATCTGGATTTTTAAGAATGCAGGGAGATATTCAGAAGGGCATCTGCCTTGAAAGTAACCCATGCTGAACTGTATAGCACAGTCAAACATCAGAAGTTGACCACAGGAAACGTTTTATGACCTGTGAAGTTATGTCATAAACTGCCTTATGATCATTTTTATGTCATAAAATATTTTATAAAGTTTGCCAAATTTCAATCCCTTGGTCCAGGATTTTGGATGCGTTGTATGAATTAGCCTATTTGGAGGGTTATTGTTTTTCATTTTTTTTTATTTTCTACACTGTGTAGATGGGGGGCTATTTTTTAATTATTTTTATTTTCTACACTGTGTTTTTATTGCTTGTAAATCATCTAGAGTCACTGTGAGTGAGTAGGCAGCTATATAATCTTTTTAAATAAATAAATTTGAGGTACCTTGGTTCAAAAATTGTGGCCTATCAATGCACTTTTTTACCTGGTTATAGACAGAGAGTTTTAGTAGTATATATTGTATTTCTGCCCTTACCTAGCTTGCTGAATGCATCTGGCTGAACATTATGTGACTCAATAATGACGGGTTAGCTGAGTCTGCTCTGATTGCTTCTTATTTTTATTTATTTTTTATTTTAATTCCATTTATATCCCGCCCTTCTCCGAAGACTCAGGGCAGCTTACAAGCTTAGCAGTAGCCTTCATTCTATGTATATGCCTGCTTATTAGGGCTTTCACACACACACCCCAAGTGGCATTATGTTCTTATGATGTTCAATAAATTAAGATGCTAAGCCATAAAGTATTGGTGCTAAAGCACAATAATTGGGTTTGCATAGAGAATAAGGAAGATTATTTTGATGATGATATGGAAGCTCTTTTGCCAAGACAACCAGGAATAAAATATATTTTAAGTCCACAACATCCAGATAACATTCAGAAGTGGATATTATTTAAAAAAAACCATTCAGAAGTGGCTCAGATAGACACCTCTCTAATTCACTGAACTTAAGTAGGAGGTACTAATTGTGCTACACCACAACCAGGCTTGCAATATTATTACGGCCAATCTCAATAAAAGTAGTTTTAGCCTTTAATTAAAACTATTAAAAGTGGCTTTAACTGATTTCTTGATCTGGTTGATCTGGAGGGCTGACAGAATGACCAATTTAGCTTGAACTAATCATGTTATGGTTGTGCCTGTTGTGTTAAATATATCTTAATCTCTGATAATCTTTAGATATGTTGTACTCCTGGACTGTGATCCCTTTGTTGGTTTATTGTCTTCCATTAAGGCAGAGGTTTACAACCTTGGCAGCTTTAAAATGTGTGGACTTCAACTCCCAGAATTCCCCAGCCAGCCATGAAGTCCACATGTCTTAAAGTTGCCAAGGTTGGACAGCCCTGCACTAAGCCATCAGTAAATATTAATGTGGCATTTATTGCTATTGCTGTTTTCTGATATTCTCTCTTTCTTGTGATCTGATTTGGTTTTCTGCAGTTTAAGCAACAACCAGCTCTCGCTTAAGAGCATTTTTTGTCTCCTGGACTCAGTGAATCTTTGCCCAAATGTTGTGAAGCTGGAAGCCAGGTATGCCTGGGGCTAATCAGGAAAAGGACAATTCAGTTTTTAAGAGAAATGGCTGTTGTTATAATTCGGGGCTGAAGGTTGAGCGGCAGAAGCATTTTAGCTTTATTATATGTGCCTACTTTTGATTGGTTGAATGTTCTCTGGAAAAGTTTGAGTTGCATGTTTGCGCTTATACAGAACCAGTTTATTTCTAAAACAAATGCAGGTAATCCTTGATTTACGACCATGATTGGGGTAAATTTTCATTATTAAGCAAGATGGCTGTTAAGTGAATTGCACCCAATTTTACAATTTTTTTGCCAGGATTCTTAAGTGAATTACTGCAGTTGTTAAGTGAATCATGCAGTCCTTAAGCAAATCCAGCTTCTCCCATTGACTGCTTGTTTGAAGCTGGTTGAGAAGGTCACAAATAGTGATCACATGACCCCAGAACAATGCAACTGTCAGTTGCCATGCACTCAAATTTTGATCACATGACTGTGAGGATGCTATGATGGTCATAGGTTCAAGGCCTGATTTTAGTTCATTAGTTTCAATGCCATTGTAACTTTGAATGGTCATTAAACAAACAGTTATAAGTTGAGGACTACCCGTATAGAACAGCCTGCTTTAAAGGGAATGAAATCTGGATGGGCACTGGGCTTCTGGAACTTCTTGCCACTAGAAGTGGGGATGCATGGAACATTGTGTCCATGCATATGTCCCAGAGGTGCTTTTTCAGGAGGCAACTGGACTTTCTTGTTCTTCTTTGAAGACGTTTTGCTTCTCAACCAAGAAGGTTCTTCAGCTCTAAGTGGATGGTGGGGAATGGAAGGATTTATATTCCTTGCAGACAGAAGTCCATTCAGAGCTGAAGAAGCTTCTTAGATGAGAAGCGAAATGTCTTCAAAGAAAAAGAAGAAAGTCCAGTTGCCTCTTGAAAAAGCCCTTTGGGGACAACCATGACCTAGATGACTGAGAATCTCCATAGACGTGTTCATGCATTATTTCGTAGACTATTTCCTGCAGACCTTTGGTCAACTTTGCCATCAAGGCATGATCTTGTAAAACTCTTTCTCTTCTCTCTAGTGTTGATCAACAAACTGCAGTTTTGACCTTTGCGAATAAAGGCGGCCCTGATGTCAGTCAGTCAAGGTATGTGTTAGATCTTCAAGGAAGACCAGAAGTTGGAGAAGAGCAGGCAGAGTCAAGCGAGTCATCAGTTGGACTTGTGATGTTGCTAGAAATGGCCTAACTCCTTTTGAATTTCATCAACTCTTATCTAGCACCAATTCAGTGCTGAACGTTAGTTGAGTAGATTTTTGTGAGCAGGCAAAAATGTGGTTTGTGGTTCATCTTAACTGGAACTTAATGTTTGGTCCTGATTCTTCACGCCTGACACCAGGCTAGGAAATCAATGACATGTAGATAAGGACTATTTTTATGGAAAACCTATAGTGACAGAAGGGACGTGGTGGCTCAGTGGGTTAGGATGCTGAGCTTGTTGACCAGAAGGTCTACAGTTTGGCGGGTCGAATCCCGAGTGCCGCGTAACAGAGTTGAGCGCCTGTTACTCGTCCCAGCTTCTGCCAACCTAGCAGTTCAAAAGCACATAAAAATGCAAGTAGAAAAATAGGGACCACTCCGGTGGGAAGGTAACAGCGCTCCGTGTGCCTTTGGCGTCTAGTCATGCCGGCCACATGACCACGGAGACGTCCTCGGACAAGCACTGGCTCTTCAGCTTTGAAATGGAGATGAGCACCGGCTCCTAGAATCAGAAACGATTAGCACGCATGTGTGGGGAAACCTTTACCTTTACCTTTTATAGTGACAGAATTTTGCAAGTCTCACTGTGTTTCCCCCTCCCTCAGTTCATCTGAACCAAGGAGTGGCTTATTTGAGATGTTTCCTCAAGTTTCTTTCTTGGCCAGTCTCCTTTGATGTCACTATTGCCTTGGTAGTGGGTCTTTCCGTTGACCTTCAAGGCCATTCTTTCTGTCCTCTACTATAGAGCAGATTTCTAGCCACATTTGACCAATCACATTGCTGGATATCCAGTGCTGGTTCCTTCTACCCATTGTATAATATTTTGTCATTTGTCTGTTACAGGAATTGCAACTTTCATGATGCCCAGTTAAACAAAAGTCAACAGATGGAGATGGCACCAAAGAAAATATGGTACAGTCACTTTGTTAATACCTGCTTAGTTTGGTCCTCTAAATGCTTGGAGGAAAAGACCATTGTATGTGTCACTGGCTTTGAGGAAGACCATTAAGAGTCTAAAACTTTTCTGAACCAGGTTTAGGGTTCACTATGTTGTGTGAACCTAGCATAAGAACAGTTAAACCCACCTGGCTTAATCGACACTTGAATGGTGATTTGCCTTCTTTACTAGCCTGGCAGGTAATCATTTTCATGGTGAAGATCTCAAGAACTTGTGCTTAGCCTTGAGAAGGTGTAGCAGCGTATTCGAATTAGAGTAAGTGTTCATTCATTCTTGTCAAGAAATGTGAACGTTCTGAGGTTGAAATTTTGGATGTTTGCATCACTATGTTTATGTTCGCGTTTCGGATGTTTCCTTTTTAGAGAAGTTACATTGAGATGCATCTGAATCTTTTGAAATTTTCCACCAATATTGCCTCAATTAAATTCGCAGTCTAAAATAAAAAAGAAGATAAGTATGCACATTGGAGTAGTCATCTCTTCTTTGCCTTCTTTGTCCCACCATCAGCTTGTCAAATAATTCTCTGGGTGACTCAGGAATTCTGAAGATAATGGGTTCCATCCGAGATCTGAAGAATTTGAATTCTTTAATGTAAGTGAAGGTTGTTCTCTTTAATTAATGATATCTATAGAACTAAATGTCCTCAGACAGATCTTTTGCTTAATCAATCCTGAGCTAGTCCTCAGTGAAGACATTGGACTGTGTCTGAACTATAGCACTTTTTGATGGCAGTTGGGAGCTTACAGTTCTTGTCAGGGCTTTTTTTCTCATTGAACGCTCAGAACGGAGTTCCGGCACCTTTTTTGGATGGAACCTTATAGGGTAGGCAAGGCGGGTTGTATGACATGTGTGAGTTCCAGCACCTTTTTCTTTTACAAAAAAAGCATTGGTTCTTGTTATTTTATATTGTTTTGTATTAATATTTTTGAAAGTTGGGAACTTGAAGGTGTGTGGACGTCAGCATGCTGGCTGGGGAATTCTGGGAGTTGAAGTCCACACATCGTCAAGGTCCCAACTTTCAAAAACATTATTTTATATGCTCCTAATGTAAAAGGGAGAAAGTAATCAGCATCACGATATTAAAAATGTCAGCCTATTTATTTTATTATTATTTTTTATCCTCACATACTGGTACCAAGTAGCCAGTTCAAGGTGCTTAGAGCTTTAAATACCAAAGTTCAATGTTAATCATTAAAGGAATTCCACTGCTGTATAAACAACAATCATATCTGTGTTCCTGGCAATGACTATTTCCACTCTTCTTCCTTCCAGTCTGGATAATAACCAAATGTCACTGGATGGTGCCTTTTCCTTGCTGGAAGTCGTCTCCATCTTAGAACATATCAACTCAGTGGAATTAGGGTATGTGAACAAAACCAGTTCTTCACCATTGACCTTCTCAATCCAACATGTTACCACCCTTTGGTCCAGTCTGTCCTACTACATCTTTTATCAACAGAAGTCTACCAGCTGTGGTGGGCTACAAAAGTCTTTATTGCCAGGGGCAAAACTCCTTTATGGTTGGGACTGGAGGAAGTTGTGTTCTAATATAACTGGATGGTTTGCAACTGAGTGCTTCTTGTTTGTTTGTGTGCCTGTTTTGTGCCTTCAGGTCAGTCTAGACTCCTGACAATAGCTCGGAATAGACTTTGCAGTTTTCTTGATAACCTTTTTTGTCCTTGCCTTCTTCCTAGGTTGAGGTAGACTGATCTTAACCTTCTCAGTTGACTTTTGAGCTTAACACAGGAGCAGAATTCACAATATCCTAGTTTCGACTATAGCACAGTGTTTCTCAACCTTAGAAATGTTAAGATATATGGACTTCAACTCCCAGAATGCTAACTGGGGAATTCTGGGACTTGAACTCCATACATTTTTAATATTGCGGATTGAGGTCAGGATTGAGAAACACTGACCATAGCAATATTTCAGCAATATTTCTCCTTCTTTATAGCTCTTCCTGCATTTTACAGTAGACTGGCCAAAAAGAGCAGGAATAATATTTATGCAGATTAATTAGCTGGAGTTAGATTCTTTTTCAAGGCTTGTCTGTTCAAAGACAACAAACTGCCTTAAAGTGATGTTGCTGCACAATTGAAAAATCGTGGTTGAGAAGTCAAGTTCATCTCAGTTGAGAAACTGGGATTCTACATTCATTTAGTAATCATTTTTACTCATAGCATTTCTACATTCTATTATAGTTTGGGAAGCATCCAGAAATGTCACTTAAGCTTTGGAGAACAAATCAGGTGAGGATTGTGTTCATTTTGATGCATCTTTCTTTTCAACCAGGATTTATCTTGATTATAGATTAACAGTATGGGATGTGGGTTCAATTTTGCATTCAGGCTTTAGGGATCAGTTTCATAATTTGCCCATTTCTGATCCAGTATTTTAATTAAAACTCTGTGGACCTTCACTTGGTTGGACCAAAGAATTGTATTCCTTTGTAAACTTTACTGTGTGGGTGAGAAGCATCTCTTGTTTTCCACCCATAGTTAAAAAAAAAATTGCATTTCTATCAGCGTCAGGGATTAGCATTAGGGTCAGATAATTGATAACTGGCATGCATTTATGATGGTTGCATTATCCCCAGGTCATCTGATCACCTTTTGCAATCTTCCGATGAGCAAAGTCAAAGGGGAAGCCAGATTTCCTTTAAAACCTTGTTACTACTCTAGTAACTGTAGTGATTCACTTAACAACCGTGGCAAGAAAGACCCTAAAATGTAGCTCAGAGTTGAAATGAGAGGTCCTTGGTGCTCTCTGACTTGGTTGTTTTCTTGTCAACATTTCATTACCAAACTAGGTAACATCATCATTCCTACACGAGAGGGGAAGGAGTTTTTCATTTCAGAAATTAAACAACCAGATGTCTTAGTACCATCTTGATAAACACTTTTTTTAAAAAAATCCCATTTATATCCCGCCCTTCTCCAAAGGCTCAGGGCGGCTTACAATCCAAGCACAAATCAATGTGCTTAGCAATAGCCTTCATTCTATGTATATGCCTGCTTATTAGGGCTTTCGCCCCCCCCCAAGCGGCATTATTACAAAGTCAGCTTATTGCCCCCAACAATCTGGGTCCTCATTTTACCTACCTCAGAAGGATGGAAGGCTGAGTCAACCTTGAGCCTGGTGGGACTCGAACCTGCACTAATGGCAGGCAGCTGGTGTTACTTAAGGAGCCATTAGCCCACTGCTCCACCAAGGCTCTGTGCTAGAAGTAGAATACAGAGCCCAACCAGGTCCTTGACTCAAGTTACCTAGTTTGTTTTTTTGCCCTCCGAAGGTATAGCCCGGCCAGCAAGCATGCCAGGAAACAGCAGAGCAGCCGTTGCTTTTAGTAAGTTGTGTTTTCATCTTTTGGGGGCCTCATAACTGTAAAGCAGTGGTGCTTGATCTGCCATTCTTTCTCTCGGTGCCAAAATATCCTGTCAATATTCCCAAGAACTGGAAATAACAGTTCTAATAGGAGCACGGTGGTTAGGACGCTGGGTTGGAGGTTAGTAAGCCTGTGTTCGAGACCCGAGTGCTGCCCTTGGGTGGGGGTGAGCTCCCGTCCTTTGCTCCAGCTGCTGCCAGACATGAAAGGAGCCCCCAACTGGGCATCCTGCAGGCAACATCAGTGATGTCACTGATCCTTTCAATTCAGGAGCGCCTCGGTACTTCTGACACAAGTGTGATGCGAACAGTTCTAATATTCTTTGAAACCATCTGTTTACAGAATTCTTTTTAAAGAGTTGCAAAAAAAGAAAAATTAATCTGGTTTCCTTAGCATATTGTTATAGAATCTGTAGGAAGGGTGAAAAAGCATTGGGGGGAAACATCAGAAGGGTGGGGGGAGGAAATTGACCTGTTCTGGATTTAAATCTTTGCAATGTTGAATGTGATTGTCTCTTTCAGCCTCGAGGGTTGCACAATTGGACTGGACATGACTCGCCTCTTTAGGATTCTCGCCAAATGCTCTGGATTGGCAGAAATCAAGTAAGTGTTCTGACGGATGTGTGCACATCTTTATCCAGTGTTTAAGCCAGAATGGAATTGAGTTTGCAAGAACAAAATACAGGTAATCCTCTAATTATGACCAGCTGAGCCCAAAATTTCTGTTTCTAAGCAAGACAGTGGTTAAGTGAATTTTAAGACCTTTCTTGCCATAGTTGTTAAGTGAATCATGGCAGTTAGTACCACGGTTGTTAAGTGAATCTGGCTTCCCCATTGACTTTACTTGTCAGAAGGTCACAAAAGGTGATCACATGACCCTGGGATGCGGCAATGGTCATAAATGCGGGTCAGTTGCCAAGCATCCGAATTTCGATCACGTGACCACGGGGATGCTGCAAAGGTCATAACTGTGAAAAACGGTCCTAAGTCACTTTTTTCAGTGCCGTTGTAACTTTGAATGGTCTCTAAATGAATTGTTGTAAGTCAAGGACTACTTGTAATGGATGAAATCAAATTTTGTGTTGTTTTGAAAATGAGCCTATCTCCAAAGGAACAATAACAATTGCAAACATATACAACCAGTTGTGCAGAATGTTTTGATTCTGAAATGTATGAAGCCCCCCATTTTAAATTATTATCAGTCAAAAATCAGGCACAAATCAATAAAACGGTTTCCATCTGAAAGTCTCCATTCGGGGTTGAAAATAGCTCCGAACTTACTGGAGCTCCCAATGGCCACATGTTGAACATCTGTTTCAAAGTTGACACACTTCCATTGACGTTGGAAGAACCTGTTTCAAACTCCTTGAAAGCCTGAGAATGTGAAACTTTTTCTACACTCCTTGTAAATGTAGCTAAAACCTGTCCAAATCTTCAGATTATTTTTTTGGAGAGGATTTATGCAAATTTCAGAGAAGACTGTGATAAGAGGGTTTTTTCTGCTGAGGCAGATGACTTGAGATAAAGATGAGCAAGAAATACAGATCTGTCTGCCAAGAGGAATTTTGACTCAGCAGGTAGCCTATTAGTTCCAGCAAAGCTACAACATTAGAGCAAATTGAAATTCCAAAGTGCAGAAGACGCAGGCTAATTCACACATTTTAATATGTAACCAACAACTACAAATACAGAGGGAGTTGGTCCGTGAAGAATGGGCCCTGCAAAAAACCATAGCTGACTATACAGTAGTCCTTGACTTTATTCATTTAATGACCATTTGAAGTTACAACAGCATTGAAAATATTGACTTACGACTGGTTCTCGCGCTTACGACTGTTGCCGCATCCCCAGGATCACGGGGTCAAAATTAGGGTGCTTGACAATCGGCATGTGATGGTTGCAGGAACCTGTAATCCTGTGAGCACCGTTTCTGAATTTCCCATCCAGCTTCCGACAAGCAAAGTCAATAGGAGAAACCAGGTTTGCTTAACAGTTGGGTGATTCACTTAGTAGCTGGAGTGATTCACTTAACAACCGTGGCAAAAAGGTTGTAAAATCAGGAGCAACCCAAGTACCTTGCTTAGCAACAGAAATTCTGTTCCCAGTTGTGATTGGTGGTTGATGATCACCTTAACGCAATACATGGATCCATTAATGTCTAATTTCTCAGGGCATTCAGATTTATTCCATCTTTAATATCTACAGTCAGATAAAGCTGTAATCTTGCTTAGTGGTCCTAAATATTGTTACATTGCTTATAGAATCCATGTTGAGATGATTGGTTTGTATTGGTACTTTTACAGCAGAGGTCCCCAGGTTTTGGGGGCACCAGGGACCAATTCCGTGGAGAGAGGTTTTTCCATGGACTGGAGAGGGCATGGTTTCGTGTGCTGCCTGCATCCCACAGATGGGATGCTTTGCTTGTTTGTGCGGCCAGTTTCCGGCATGCCACAGCCTGGTGCCGGACCATGGACCGGGGGTTGGGGACCCCTGTTTTACAGTGGTTTATTTGTTTTGACAACTTTATTTAACTTTATTTAACTGCAATAACAAAGAAGCTGACAAAAATTTCTGAACGGTTAGGTGCAAGCTTTGAAAATTCCCCCGTAATAATTCCAATTTAACATTTTACAGATAATCCTGGACTTACAACAGTTCATTCAGTGACTGTTCAAAGTTACAATGGCACTGAAAAAAGTGAATTATGAGCATTTTCACACTTAAGATTCATCTAACAATCGTGTTACTACCTTAACAACTGCAGTGATTCACTGAACAAGTGTGGCTAGAAAGGTCTTAAAATGGGGCAAAACTCACTTAACTAATCTCTCACTTAACATCATAAATTTAGGGCTCAATTGTGGTCGTAAGTCGAGGACTACCTGTAATTGATTCTGTCAGACCACCTTATGCATGTATATATGGGTGGGGTCTATCTACAGTACCTTGGATGCATTATTTTACTCTTGTTGCTGTAAATATCTTTAGTCAGTATTATGAACAATGTTGGATACTGTACTCTGTGAAGACAGAAAGATTATAAAATATGACTCAGAAGCGGAACACAGGGTTTTTTTGATTAACGTTTTCCAATTGGCATTTGATACCAAATGGGGGCAAGGACTCAATGGTACATGAGATGGATTTGGTCCAAGGTAGCTTCCCTGAAATTTTAATCTTGACAATGGCATTTAATAGGAACATTTGTTCTGCCTAGCTTCCATTTTTCAGCCTTAAAGCTTAAAAGGGAAAGATTAACCATTGCTCCTCCAAATCTTTTCTCCATGAAGCAATTCAGTTTGAAAAAAGCTTAGCTTCTTGGGCCAGATCTATTAGATCTGTGCTGAGTTTTGACCAGTCGTGAAAGCATTGATGTGTGTTCTTAAAATTCCTACAAAAGCTTGATGCTGGAGGCCATTTCAACAGCTCTTTGGATCTTCTAAAGTATTTCTCATTCATAAATGCAGTAGTCATGGCGGATTTTATTCTTCTGATGCATTTCAAACTTTCCATTCCACCCTTCTAGCTTCTCTGGAAATTCACTAGGTGATCAAGAAATTAAGCAGATGCTGTTGTGTCTGCCCAGTCTCAGCAGCTTAAGATTCTTAAGGTAAGTCCGAACAGATTTCTGCCTTAGAAACTCAATGTAGGTGCACAAAGCTGCCAATTCCATTTAAAAAATCCTTAATGTTATCAGATTCCATACTCTCTTTACTTTTTGATGTTTAAGTTAAAAAAAGGATTTGTCAAGCTAAAATAAGGTACAGGTAGTCCTTGGCTTACAACAGTTCATTTAGTGACCATTCAATGTTACAATGGCATTGAAAAAGGGATTTTTATGACCATTTTTCACACTTGCAACTTTTTGCAGTATCCCCATGGTTATGTGATCAAAATTTGGACATGTGGCAACTAGCATGTATTTATGACCCGAAATCATGTGATCATCTTTTGTGACCTTCTGACAAGCAAAGTCAATGGGGAAGCCAGATTTACTTAACAACCATGTTACTAACTGAACAGCCACAGTGATTCACTTAACAATTGTCACAAGAAAGGTCATAAAATGGGGCAAATTCACTTAACAACTATCTCTCTTAACAACAGAGCTACCTGTACCTATTTCCCTACCCTTTGTAATTTGAAGAATTCTGGGTTCATCTGCATTCTTAGAAATTAAACGTGGTGGGTAACTGCACTACATTGCTTTTTGCAGAAGTGCGTCCATCTCTCCAGAAAAAAAAATCAAACTGGGGTGGAGGAAGAGAGGAGAACTGTGGCATGAGCCATCCAGATAAATTGTTACTTTCTACCTGGCTGTGACCCTTGTGGCAGCCATTTTGTGAATGGGTAAATTACCCTAGCAGACATTTTGTGGGTTCGTTCACATTTTCTCAAAATTCTAAATGAATCCTCCTCTCCAAAGAAGCTGCAGTCCCATATTTTGTACAAAGCTTCCAGATACAATGGTGAAGTGATTTTGCCACACACTGAACAAGTTAAAGATCTATTATCTTCATTAGCACAAGAGGATAAACTTAATTAATTTTCTAGGGCTTAGTGAAGGGGTCTCCAACTTTGTCAGCTTTAAGACTTGTGGACTTCAACTCCCAGAATTACCCAGCCGGAGTTAAAGTATTAACGTTGACAAGTTTGGAGACTCCTGGCCTAGTGTATTATGGAAACTCGGACCACTTAGTTCAATAGATTGGGTAAACCAAGACAATAGGTTAATTCATCAGCCATCATAGTGGTGAACCAAGCATGGTTGCAAACCCAGCCAACATGTTGGTAATTCTGTCCTCTTCTCCCAACCTTTTGCAGCATCAGAGATAATGCGTTTTCATCTGATGGGATTTGCTTGCTGGCCAATTCGTTCAACCAGTGCAGGAGACTCTCTGAAGTGAACATCAGGTAAGCAATGAAAGCTTGGAATAAGACAAATGTAGGTGGATCAAAGCCAATTGTCATGGAGAAACCTATCATCTCATCTCCTTTTTCTTACCCCATGAAGATTTCTTCTTTAGGGGTAGACACAAGTACCCTTTGGAAATTCTGCACCTAATCTGGTGGAGAGGGGAAAAAAAATATCTCCAAAGACGTTGCATGGGGAAACTATTCCTTAGAGGAAGCACCACAGTCAGGATAACCCATCCTTAATACAGGTGGTCCTTGACTTATCAACCACAATAGAGTCCAAAATTTCTGTTGCTAAGTAAAACGTTTGTTAAATGACTTTGGTCCCATTTTATGACTGTTGTTAAATGATTCACTGCAGTTGTTAAGTTAGTAACACGGTTGCTCAGTGACTCTGGTGTCCCCATTGTTCATCAGATAGCTGCAAAAGGTGAGCACATGACCTCAGGACACTGTACCCATTATAAATATGAGTCAGTGGCCAAGCATCTGAATTTTGATCACCTGACCATGGGGAGGCTACAATGGTTGAAAGTGTGAAAAAGGTCATAAGTCGCTTTTTCCAGTGCCATTGTAAGTTTGAACAGTCATTAAATGAACTGTTGTAGGTCGAGGACCACTAATACATTTTCTTGGGGTTTCAAGGGAAGGGGAGAAGGAGAGATGCAGACATCCAGAGAGAGGTTTATACATAGTAAAGAAATTTAATAAATGATAAAATGCTGCGAGACAGTGCTGCACAGAAATTTGCTGCATGCCCTTGTCTTTAGCCATAGAACATAAATCTAATGTAAATTATTGGAAAATCCAGTGTAAAATCCAGTGGTAAATTACATAAAGCCCAATAAAATAAATTATGTAAAATCCAGTAGTAAATTACATAAATTGCTATTATTCTTCTCATCTTTCCTATTACCTTCTACTATTTGTACCTTATGATTATATAACTTTCTTGTTTGTTGTTTGTACTATCGGTATATACATGGAGAGTTTATGCAGCTGAGACAAATTCCTTGTGTCTCCAATCACACTTGGCCAATAAAGAATATTGTATTGTATTGTGTTGTATTGTATTGCATTGCATTGCATTGCATTGTATTGTGCATTGGTCAAAGAGAGGGCAAAGCTCCCTTGCTTTTTGTAGGATGGACCATTGAACGCACCCCTTCATTTTTAAAGTCCCAGGTGTTTTGATTGAGAATGACTTGTTGTAGTGGAGAAGTCTGGTCTCTGAAAGTGAACATTTGTTCTTTGTTATGGTTCCAGATCAAGGAAAAATGCTTTTTTGCATTTTGTGGAAAGTCAAGCAAGTCACACACTGTTCTGCAGGTCTGTGATGGTTCAATCCAACCCTTTATGTTTTTATGATACTTTTGTTTTCTTCAAGAATATGGATAAATCTTGCATGCTTTGAAAACCCAGAAAAGAAACCAAATAGTTCAGGGGTCAGCCACCCTTTCATGTATGTGAGATTATAGAAAACAAACAGCCCCAAAAAATAAATGATCAAGCATAGCATTATGAAAAAAACATTTTGAACCTCAGGTAAGTATGATTAGCTCGCTCCTTCCTTCCTTCCTTCCTTCCTTCCTTCCTTCCTTCCTTCCTTCCTTCCTTCCTTCCTTCCTTCTTTCCTTCCTGTTCTATTTTTGTAAGAGCACACAAATTGAAGTCTCAGAGGTGAATGGCTTTTCTTGGGTGCCTTTGGAGAGCCCTTCCAAAATTGCTGCAAAAACACAATATGAAAAATATATCAAATATGCAGCAATTAATTAATTATTTCTACTTAATTAATTGATTGTATTTAATTCATTGGTTGTAGGCCACCTAGAGTCGACTCTTGATGAGATGGGCAGCACATAAATTTAACAAATAAATAAAATAATTGCATTCCATTTGAATTTGTGTTTTGTTCAAATGAATCAGATTTAGGTTTGGTCCCAGCTCTCCTGAGGGGTACATTAGAAGTCAGGCAAGAGACAAAGGCAGAACAAGGTTCACTACATTTTACAGCAATCCCTGGTTTGCCGAACAATGGTCAATAGTTAGTTTTATTTATTTTGTTAGTTGCGAAGTCGTGTCCGACCCATCGCGACCCTATGGACAATGTTCCTCCAGGCCTTCCTGTCCTCTACCATCTTCTGGAGTCCATCTAGGCTCACGCCTACTGGTTCAGTGACTCCATCCAGCCACCTCATTCTCTGTCGTCCCCTTCTTCTCTTGCCCTCAATCTTTCCCAGCATTAGGCTCTTCTCCAGTGAGTCCTTCCTTCTCATTAGGTGGCCAAAGTATTTGAGTTTTAGCTTCAGGATCTGGCCTTCTAAAGAGCAGTCAGGGTTGATCTCCTCTAGGACTGACCGGTTTGATCGCCTTGCAGTCCAAGGGACTCGCAGGAGTCTTCTCCAGCACCAGAGTTCAAAGGCTTCAATTCTTTGGCGCTCAGCCTTTCTTATGGTCCAGCTTTCACTGCCATACATTGCAACTGGGAAGACCATAGCCTTGACTATACACACTTTTGTTGACAGGGTGATGTCTCTGCTTTTTAGTGTGCTGTCTAGATTTGCCATGGCTTTCCTCCCTAGGAGCAAGCGTCTTTTAATTTCTTGGCTGCAGTCCCCATCTGCAGTGATCTTGGAGCCCAGGAAAATAAAATCTGTCACTACCTCCATTTCTTCCCCATCTATTTGCCAGGAATTGAGAGGGCCGGATGCCATGATCTTGGTTTTCTTAATGTTTAGTTTCAACCCAAGTTTTGCACTCTCCTTCTTCACCCGCAACAAGAGGCTCTTTAGTTCTTCTTCACTTTCTGCCATTAGAGTGGTATCATCTGCATATCTTAGGTTGTTGATGTTTCTTCCGGCAATCTTAATTCCAACTTTTGATTCATCTAGACCTGCCTTTCTCATGATGTGCTCTGCATATAAGTTAAATAGGCAGGGTGACAGTATACAGCCTTGCCGGACTCCTTTCCCAATTTTGAACCAATCAGTGGTTCCGTATCCAGTTCTCACTGTTGCTTCTTGGCCCGCATATAGATTTCTCAAGAGACAAATAAGATGGTCTGGTATGCCCATCTCTTTAAGGACTTGCCAGAGTTTGTTATGATCCACACAATCAAAGGCTTTAGCATAGTCAATGAAGCAGAAGTAGATGTTTTTCTGGAACTCTCTAGCTTTCTCCATGATCCAGCGTATGTTAGCAATTTGATCTCTAGTTCCTCTGCCTCTTCGAAATCCTGCCTGTACTTCTGGTAGTTCTCGATCCACATACTGCTGGAGTCTAGCTTGTAGAATTTTAAGCATAACTTTACTAGCATGAGAAATGAGAGCAATGGTGCGATAGTTTGAACATTCTTTGGCACTGCCTTTCTTTGGAATTGGAATGTAAACTGATCTTTTCCAATCCTGTGGCCACTGTTGAGTTTTCCAAATTTGCTGGCAAATTGAGTATAGCACTTTTACTGCATCGTCTTTTAAGATTTTGAATAGCTCAGCTGGAATACTGTCACCTCCACTAGCTTTGTTGTTGCTCAGCTTTTCTAAGGCCCACTTCACTTCACATTCTAGGATGTCTGGCTCGAGGTCAGTGACCACTTCATTGTGATTATCAGGGATGTTAAGCTCATTCTTGTATAGTTCTTCTGTGTAATTTTGCCACCTCTTCTTAATCTCTTCTGCTTCTGTTAGGTCCCTGCCATTTTGGTCCTTTATCATGCCCATTTTTGCATGAAACGTTCCTTTCATCTCTCCAATTTTCTTGAAAAGATCTCTGGTCCTCCCTATTCTATTGTTTTCTTCTATTTCTTTGCATTGTTCATTTAAGAAGGCATTCTTATCTCTTCTAGCTATTCTTTGGAATTCTGCATTTAATTGGGCATATCTTTCTTTTTCTCCCTTGCCTTTCGCTTCCCTCCTTTCCTCAGCTATTTGCAAAGCTTCCTCAGACAGCCATTTTGCTTTCTTGCATTTCTTTTTCTTTGGGATGGTTTTGGTTGCTACCTGTTGTACAATGTTGCGAACCTCTGTCCATAGTTCTTCAGGCACTCTGTCTATCAGATCTAATTCCTTAAATCTATTTGTCACCTCTACTGTATATTGAACAGGGATATGATTTAATTCATACCTGACTGGCCTAGCGCTTTTCCCTACTTTCTTTAATTTAAGCCTAAACTTTGCAACAAGAAGCTCATGGTCTGAGCCACAGTCAGCTCCTGGTCTTGTTTTTACTGACTGTATAGAGCTTCTCCATCTTTGGCTGCAGAGCATATAGTCAATCTGATTTCTGTGTTGACCGTCTGGTGATGTCCATGTGTAAAGCCGTCTCTTGGGTTGTTGGAAAAGAGTGTTTGCTATGACCATCGTATTCTCTTGACAAAATTCTATCAGCCTGTGCCCTGCTTCATTTTGTACTCCAAGGCCAAACTTGCCTGTTATTCCAGTAATCTTTTGGCTTCCTACTTTAGCATTCCAATCCCCCATGATGATAAGGACATCATTTTTGGGTGTTAGTTCTATAAGGTGCTGTAGGGCTTCATAGAACCGGTCAATTTCATCCTCTTCAGCACCGGTGGTTGGGGCATAGACTTGGACTACTGTGATATTGAATGGTTTGCCTTGGATTCGAACTGAGATCATTCTGTCATTTTGAGGATTGTATCCCAGTATTGCTTTTCCTATTTTTTTATTGACTATGAAGGCTACTCCATTTCTTCTGAGGGATTTGTTCTGAACCAGCCCTCTTCTCGCAACCCCTAATTAAAAGAAGAGTCTGGAAAGCGTTCAAGGCTAAAAGGCTTCTGCCAAGATTTAATTACGCAGTTAACAAAAACACAAGAGCTTGTCTTCTCAAGCGGAAAAGTTGCTTTCAGCAACCAGCCCCTCCCCAAACACTTCTTTTATAGAGAGCTCAGGGCGTGGTCTCCCTGTGCCTCCTCCCGAGGAGTCCCATAGTCTTTCTTTGTTTGTCCCTGCTCGTCTGCCTCCTGCGTCGGGCGTCCTTGAACAGGGCCAGCTGTGGGTCATCATCCTCCGCACTCTCGGGCTCACACAGCTGAGAAGAGGTCCCCGGCTGAGGACTCTGCAAAGCCTCCAAATCATCATCAGCCGGTTCGTTTCCCTCCTCCCCCACATCTGAGTCCTCCGATACATCGGACCCGGCTGTCGGACCCACAGGCTGGCCCTGAGTCACAACAGGATTCTTGCCCGCAGTAGTATACCTGATGGTCATCTGAATTAAATTCACCCATTCCTGTCCATTTTAGTTCGCTGATACCTAAGATGTCAATGTTTAGTCTTGTCATCTCTTGTTTGACCACGTCCAGCTTTCCTTGATTCATGGATCTTACATTCCAGGTTCCTATGGAGAAAAAATCTTTACAGCATTGGACTTTCCTTTCACCACCAGACATATCCACAGCTGAGCGTCCTTTCGGCTTTGGCCCAGTCGCTTCATTCTTTCTGGCACTACTAGTACTAGCCCTCTGCTCTTCCCCAGTAGCATATTGGACGCCTTCCGACCTGAGGGGCTCATCTTCCAGCGTCATATCGTTTTGCCTTTTGGTACTGTCCATAGGGTTTTCATGGCAAAGATACTGGAGTGGTTTGCCATTTCCTTCTCCAGTGGATCACGTTTTGTCAGAACTCTCTGCTATGACCTTTCCGTCTTGGGTGGCCCTGCACGGCATAGCTCATAGCTTCATTGAATTACGCAAGCCCCTTCGCCACGACAAGGCAGTAATCCATGAAGGGGATTATTTAGAATAACAGAATTGGAAGGGACCCTGTAGGTCATCTAATTCAACCCCCTACTCAAGCAGGAGACCCTATACCATTTCTGTCTTCTTAAAAACCTCCAATATTGGAGCACTCATAACTTCTGAAGGCAAGCTGTTTCCTTGGTTGATTGTTCTCACTGTCAAAAAAATTTCTTCTTATTTCTAGGTTAAATTTCTCCTTGATCAGTTTCCATCCACTGTTCCTTGTCTAGCCTTCGTGTGCTTTGGAAATACACATTTCCAAACGTGTTACATTTGTTCCCTTTTCTTCCTGAGCTAACTAGCCAGTTTTCAGACAAATGCATCATTCTAATATCACTTTCCATATTTAAAAGAGGACTTGCTTCTAACTTTCACCTTGAACTGTCTTCAAATAGGTTCATCAACTGTGACATTGACCAGGCTGATCTCAGAGCGCTGGGTGCCGTGTTTGAAAACTGTGACCATCTTGCAGAGCTGGAGTAAGAGAGAAGTATTAATACAGTTGCTTCCCCCCCACACACACACTCCCAGTTTCAGAAATTTAATTAAATTTGTGGGCATGGGATCTGGAGGAATTCGGGGAGTTGAAGTCCACTGATCTTAAAGTGTCCAAGGTTGAGAGACCTTGATGTAGAGATTGAGATGCCGAACTGGGTCTAAGGCGGTTTCCACCAACCATGGAGTTTATCGGGGTTGTGATTGTGAGTTTAAAATAATGGAGGAGACCAGAACTGCTGCCTTGAACATTCAGAGTGAAGAGGAGATATCAGTGAATTTGTATGATTGTAAACCTAAACAAATAGATTATTACACTTCTGGACAGGTTACAAATTAATTAAAATAGATGATGGATTAAACAGAAAATGAATAAAGCCAGCCTGAAAAGCAATAGAGAAGGAAAAATGAAACTCAACCAACACAATAACTACAGGTAATCCTTGACATACGACCGGTTACTTAGCAACTGTTCAAAATTATGACAGACCCCCAAAAACTACTTGCAACCTGGATTCAAAGTTATGACATTTGCCTTCCTCCCATACAGTCTAACGACCACATGTGAATACTCAGCAATAGGCCTACATATATGGCAGCTTAGAATCACAGAGTTGGAAGAGGCCTTGGAGGTCATCTAGTCCAACTCCCTGCTCAAAGCATCTCAGACTATGTCCTGCAGTCATGTCACTGTAATTTATGACCTTTTGGCTGGAAACAAACATTTACTCCTGGTTTCCCATAGTGAGCAATGGTTCACTGCCAGAAAAAAGGTTGTAAAATTGAGTCTGATCATGTGGCAAACCCGCTTTCATGACTTATCCCTGTAATTTCCAGGCATAGTTATGGTAGCAACTCAAAGATTACCTGTACTGCTGAAAAATCACAATTTCATACAGCAGGAAAGTGCTAAAAGCATTAACAGATTAACAGAATAGCACAGTTGGAGGGGACCTTGGAGGTCTTCTATTCCAACCCCCTGCTTGAGCAGGAGACCCTCTACCATTTCAGACAACTAGTTGTCCAATCTCTTCTTGAAAGCCTCCAGTGATGGAGCACCCACAACTTCTGGTGGCAAGCAGTTCCACTGACTGATTGTTCTAACTGTCAGGAAAGTTGCCCTTTTTTTCTAGGTTTGTTTTCTCCTTGATTAGTTTCCATCCATTGCATTAAAATAGTTGTTAAAGATATCTTCAGAAAATAAAATTACTAATTATTAGTTAATCAGGTGGCAACTGGGAAACTAAGCACAAAAAGGCTCAAAGCTTGGATAGTTGTAGAGACCAGTATTGTAGAGTAAACTGGCAGTCCAGCCCTATGATTCCATGTTATGCTATTATGATTTAATATCATGGAAGAGAACATGACCTAACAACTTCCATCTTGTTGCAAAAGAACCCACCAGGGGCACATCTCTCATTCAACTTTAAATTTAATCATTTAAAAGATTGCTCTGAAGTCATCAAGAGTGGAGTCTAACTTTGAGAGGCCCATACAACTTCCAACGTGGTTAAGCTCTTTTTTAAAAAAAAACAATTTCTGGACTAATAAGGACATTTTATACCTATTCTGAAAGCTTACCGGGTTTTTTTATTCCTTTGTCAGTCTATCTGGGAACAATCTTGACAATGAAGCACTGAGGTGTCTTTTCAGACATTTGCCCAAGACCCAGAATTCGTGCTTATTGAAGTAAGTGGATTCAGTGTGAGAAGCAGAGGGGAAATTATGGGGTTCTGGGGGAATGTGACCCCCCCGATTGCAACTTTATCTGTTGAACCTCAACCTGCTGACCTTCTAACCATCACCACCACCACCAAGTCCTTCCTAGATGATGAATGGTTATATTAGGAGAAATATCTATGGAGATTCTTAATCATCCCGGTCATGCTTGTCCCAAAAATGCTTTTTCCCAAAAGTCACCTGGACTCTCTTGGATTTTTTTTTCTCATCAGAGGCATCTCTTCTCAGACAAGAGGCAAAAGTTTTCAAAGCAAAGCCAAGAAATTCTAGTTGCCTTTCTGGAAAAAGCATCTTTGGATTATATTAAAGGTAAAGGTTCCCCCGCACATGCGTGCTAGTCATTTCCAACTCTAGGGGCCGGTGCTCATCTCCATTTCAAAGCCGAAGAGCCAGCGCTTGTCCAAGGATGTCTCCGTGGTCATGTGGCCGGCATGACTAGACGCCAAAGGCGCACGGAATGCTGTTACCTTCCCACCGTAGTGGTCCCTATTTTTCTACTTGCATTTTTACGTGCTTTCGAACTGCTAGGTTGGCAGAAGCTGGGACAAGTAACAGGCGCTCACTCTGTTATGCGGCACTCGGGATTCGACCCGCCAAACTGCCGACCTTCTGATTGACAAGCTCAGCGTCCTAACCCACTAAGCCACCGCTCAGTGCAAAAGTTGCATCTTATTTTTAGATTTGATTGGTGCCAGTTTTTTTATTTTAGTGTTACTCTGCATTCTTTCTTATATATGTAGATATCAGTGGTGGGATTCAAATATGTGAACAACCGGTTCTCTGCGTGGATGCCACTTCTGGAAGTCTGTTCTGGGCCTGGGCAACAAAAAATTAGCTACCGGTTCTGCCGAAGTGGTGCAAACCGGCTGAATCCCACCACTGGTACATATATAATACATTTATGCGTATAAGAAACTTCTGTTTCTTATACATCCATGTACATGTACAAGAAGTTCATAAAAAACCAAAACATCGGTCTATACCATTTCAGACAAATGGTTGTCCGACCTCTTTTTGAAAACCTCCGGTACCCACAACTTCTGGAGGCAAGCTGTCCCACTGATTTATTGTTCTCACTGTCAGGAAATTCCTCCTTGCTTTTAGGTTGGATCTGTCTTTGATAAATTTCCATCTGTTGCTTCTTGTTCTACCTTCAAATACTTTGGAGGATAGTCATGCTAAAGATAAGTGTAGCCTCCCTTAATATGGAATACAATTGACCTAGATATTGAGATATAAAGGAAACTGGGAAGTTATCAGTAGTTTGATAAATTTGAATGAAAGAGGCCATTACCATTATTTGGAAGAAAACAATGAAGAGAGAGCCCTGGTGGCACAGAATGCAGAATGCTAATTCTGCCCACTGCCAGCAGTTCGATCCTCACTGGCTCACAGTTGACTCAGTCTTTCATCCTTCCGAGGTCGGTAAAACGAAGACCCAGATTGTTGGAGGCAAAAGGCTGACTCTGTAAACGGCTTAGAGAGGTCTGTAAAGCACTATAAAGCGGTATATAAGTCTAAGTGCTATTTCTATTGCTATTAATTTTCAAAGGAAAAATAAATAATTCATTAATTGTCATTTCTGGTATAGATTCAATCATAATAGAATCTAGCAGGATTCTAGTAATATTTTAACAACATAGGAAATATATATATATAGTTTTTAATAAAATCATGTAGCATATGTTTGGACCTTTAAAAGGTAAACAGAAATAATTTGGCAATTGTCATTTTCTTCGTAGAATCAACCGCAATAGAATCTCTCAAGATGGGGTTCTCCTGCTTGTTAATTTCCTTGCCACAATGGATGATGTGGTTGAAGTTCATGCAAGGTGCAACCATTTGTATTAATTTAGTTTCCTTTAAGGTTAGAAATGAAGTTTTCAGAGAAGAAAGGTAGAGTGGCTGGATGTTCAAAAGGGTTTGAAGTAGGCAGAGAATATTTAAAAAGAGACTGGAAGTTAACCTGCCCTATTGCAGAAGGCATCAAAAGGAGAATGGACAGAAAAGGTGATGGAAATAGATTAGCTTTGTTGAGAATTCAGTTCAGGCTCTCAGTTGGATCCTGTTGGACTATTTGAGTCGGTTCAGAAAATCGGTTCAATTCTGTGCTTCCCTTTGAAGCAAAAAAAGTTGAGATGGGCAGCGTATAAATTTAATAAATAAATATCTCTCCAAATCCTTGTATCACTTTTGAAGCATGGATCTTGATGGTTCCAACTAAACTGTCTATCAGATTCAACCCATTAATTTGATCTATCTATCTATCTATCTATCTATCTATCTATCTATCTATCTATCTATCTATCTATCTATCTATCTACACACACACACACACACACACACACACGGATGGATGGATAGATAGATAGATAGATGGATAGATAGATAGATAGATAGATAGATAGATAGATAGATAGATAGATAGATAGATAGATAGATAGATAGATAGATAGATAGATAGATTTGAAGAATGTAATGGGGTTGACAAAATATAAATAAAAGATAGCGGCTATAACTCTGCAGTGAAAGCCCCATCCCTTTTTAATGTAGATCATATATACCAAGGCTGTCCAAACTTGGCAACTTTAAGACCTGTGGACTTCAACCCCCAGAATTTTAAGTCCACAGGTCTTAAAATTGCCAAGATTGGACACGACTGATGCGTGGTTTAATTGTGTGATTGTAGCTGCCATTTTGAAGTTTTTGAGCTTCCTTGTGGAGATCCTTGAAAGAAAGATTACAGAAAGGGCCAAAATCCTACTTAGTTCTACTTACAGTATCTATCTTCTGAAGCATTCGAGTTCAGAACAAACTCTCTTTTTTGTCTCCTGATAATTTGAATGTTTGCAGATTCTGTTTTATGTGTTGGAAAGTGGAGCCCTGCCATGGCTTTTCATGGTATTCTTTAAGTTCTAGGGATAGTAATCTAAAAGAAATTGGGGATATTGGAATAGAAAATATTTTTAAGGTTTGGGTAGAATAAGCAGTCATTTCAAGAGAGGTTTGTTCTATCTGTGCTTGTCTATTTTCTTCTTCCTTCGCCAGTTTGTGCCCTGAAAAAATGCTACTTGTCACATTCAAGAAAGAAGCTAAACCTCAAAAGATCCTGAGGTAAGTGAAATATTATTTAAATTCTTCTTTTAGCAATTTAGGGTATGTTGTAGACTATTCCTAGAGTCTCAGTGCTCAAACCTATGAGAATTGCTAAGCTTCACTATGAAATCGCCTCATTCATCCATATTTGAAAGGAATATACAGATCATTCCTAATAGAATATTTTTTAAAGGCAGTATCCCCTACAATACTCTTTTGTTGCAAATTTCTCTATTTTAAATACCCTTTAAAATGTAAATGAACTTAGTGCAAAATGGTTTTTCTTTGTGTGTGTGTGTGTGTGTGTGTGTGTGTGTGTATGTTCGTTACAACTATCCTCAGATGGCTTTCTTTTTTTCAGTCTAAAGGAATGCGACCTCCAAGCAGAGCATCTGGTGCAACTGTTGAGTGGGCTGGAAGAATGCCTTGGCCTGAGTGATTTCACGTGAGTTCGTGCACCATTTCATAACATTCTTCCATCTAATGATTTGGTTAGGAGCCATCGAATCAGAATTTCTCACCAGCTTGTTGTATTTGTTCTTAGATCAATTAACAATGGCCTGACACTCAGCAGCGCCAAAACCCTCCTTAGGGCCTTTAGGAGACCAAGTGGTGTGCAAAAAATAAGGTAAGAAGGTATATAATCGGGGAATCAGAAAGCGCAAAGAAATTCTGCTTGGTTCCTTGTCCTACTGTTACTTCCAGCTCTGTGGAACTTTCAGAAGAGAATATAGGTAGTCCAGGATTGAATTATGGCGTTTTAGATGTTCGCCTGAGCGGGGCTGGTGGTTTTCAGGTATTTCATTAGCCAATTAGGTGATAGCATAGAGTTCACCTCTGCGTGAACAGATGTGGTGGCTCAGGGGCTTAATGATCCTGGAGATGGTCTCAGCTCTGGCAGTTTGAGCCCAAGGACTGCGCATCAAGGGTGAGCTCCCGTCACTAGCCTCTGCTTCTGTCCATTTAAAAGTTAGAAATCTTCTTCTGTGAGAGTAGATAGATAGATGCCACTTCAGTGGGGGGGATGAGTTGGTGCTCTCTGCAGGCAGTCAGATTCTTGATGGACCCTGACCCTTCCCGGTTGTGGTGCCTGTTTGTGAGTCAGCTGCGGGAAGGGAGAGGGGCCTTGGGAAGTGCTGCTCGTGTGCCGCTCTGGTGCGAAGCCAGCTTTCTCTCCTGTGACGCACCTTGGGAAGTGTGCAAGCGTGTCCTCTAACAGGGCTGGTATCTTGGCAAGCCAAACTACTACCCTGCAATAGCATTGTGGTCTACTGGCTACTGTAAGAATGCCATATGCTAATTATATCCTTATGTGAATGTGATCTAGGATTCTTTTATGATGAAGGGGAAAACCACGAGGAACCTTCTGAGTGAAAATAGGCTTCTCTCAGCTCTTCTGCTTTGTCTTCTAGCATAGAAGAACCATGGGTGGCCAGTGAAAGCTTTCTTGCCCTCCTGAGCCTGGCTGCTGAAGTCCAGGGAGAAGTGATCACCATCAAGTAATCAGATCCTCCATCTCTACTGTTGACTGACTATCTGTAGGATAGGGTCCTATTCAGGGCATGTGTTGGATTGCAGTTGGGGATATAATGGCTTTTGAGTTGACTGGATCCCTTCCTTCCTTCCTTCCTTCCTTCCTTCCTTCCTTCCTTCCTTCCTTCCTTCCTTCCTTCCTTCCTTCCTTCCTTCCTTCCTTCCTTCCTTCCTTCCTCCCTCTCTCCCTTCCTTCCTTCCTTCCTTCCCTCCCTCCCTCCCTCCCTCCCTCCCCTCCCTCCCTCCCTCCCTCCCTCCCTCCCCTCCCTCCCTCCCTCCCTTCCCTCCCTCCCTCCCTCTCTTCCTTCCTTCCTCCCTCCCTCCCTCCCTCCCTTCCTTCCCTCCCTCCCTCCCTCCCTCCCTCCCTTCCTTCCTTCCTTTCTTCCACCCACCATCCATCTTGACAAATAACTGTCAGTGTTGATGAACTTCTCAGTCATTCAGGTAAAATTGTCTGCAAGTTGAGTCATGACAACTAGGCTTATTTTCTTGTTGATTTGAGATGTTTCGCTGTTTGTCGAAGCAGCTTCATCATTGGTTGAGCAATGAAATAAGTCAAACCACCACCACCACCACCAACAACAAAAACAACAAAAAGTCCAGTTGCCATGACTCAACTTTCAACAGTTTTATTTCCACACACTTTAAAGAAGAAACCCCTGCGGATTGGTGTGCAAGGAGGCGGTACATTCCAACAGCTGTTTTTCTAACTAACTTGCTGTGACAGATGAAGCCAACTAGATGAAATGTCTCAACTAACATGAAAATAGCCAACACAGCCAGGAGATGCGACTCTTTATACACCCAGAACCCCAGACTCAGGCCCAGAAGTAGTTCTTGAGGGCCTTATGACAAACAAAGTAAGACCAGTTGCCACGACTCAACTTTCAGACAACTCTCAATGACAAACAGTTTTAAAATAATTAAAAACAATTCCAATCACAAATCACAGCGGCTGAGAAAAAATAATCACAATCGACGGTCTCTAGTACAAAGAACCCAAGATCCAGGCACAGAAGTAAGTCTTGAGGGCCTTGTGAAAGTCAAGCAGGATTGTGGTCCTTCTAATTTCCACAGGGAGAATGTTCTATAAAGTGGGCATCATGGCAAAATAGGCTCACCCTCTGGGCCCCACTAACTGGCATTCTGTGGCTGATACGACTCGGAGTTGTATTGTTTAAGAAGGGACGCGGTGGCTCAGTGGGTTAGGACGCTGAGCTTGTCGATCAGAAGGTCGGCAGTTTGGTGGGTCGAATCCCGAGTGCCGCGTAACAGAGTGAGCGCCTGTTACCCATCCCAGCTTCTGCCAACCTAGCAGTTCGAAAGCACGTAAAAATGCAAGTAGAAAAATAGGGACCACTACAGTGGGAAGGTAACAGCGTTCCGTGCGCCTTTGGCGTCTAGTCATGCCGGCCACATGACCACGGAGACGTCCTCGGACAAGCGCTGGCTCTTCGGCTTTGAAACGGAGATGAGCACCGGCCCCTAGAGTCGGAAACGACTAGCACCCATGTGCGGGGGAACCTTTACCTTTACCTTTACCTGTATTGTTTAAACAGAATTGGCTGGTCTACAAATGCACTAGTGGCCCTGGGGTTCTCGGGAGATGCCAGAGAAATGTAACACAAGATTTAGACAAAGAGTCCATGGGAAATACACTCCAAGTAGTGCATTGCTGGATTAAATAAGTAGAACGCACTTTTTGGTAGTGGGCTAAGAACAGACTTAAATCTTTCAGCCAGTCTACATTTTTTTCTTGTTTTTTCACTTTTCAAAAGGAAAGCTGGTTTTCTCTTCATGTTGGAACAGGAATTTTCTCCTCAGGTGGGGAAAGGACAGCGTGTGGTCAACAGGTAAGTAAGTCCTCTTGCTGGTATCGCCACCATGTATTTTATGAATGTGTGGGAGATTCTGCTAGTATGATACAAAAAAGATGCTGAGACCCTAGAAAGGGTGCAGAGAAGAGCAACAAAGATGATAAAAGGTCTGGAGGCTAAATCGTATGAAGAATGGTTGAGGGAATGGTGTGTCTAGCCCAGGGGTAGACAACCTTGGCTCTTTTATGACTCGTGGACTTCAACTCCCAGAATTCCTGAGCCAGCCATGCTGAGGGGAAAGGGAGAGGTTGCCATGCTGGGCCATGCTGGCTCAGGAATTCTGGGAGTTGAAGTCCATGTGTCATAAAAGAGCCAAGGTTGCCTACCCCTGGCCTAGGCCACTTTATGACTCGTGGACTTCAACTCCCAGAATTCCTGAGCCAGCCATGCTGAGGGGAAAGGGAGAGGTTTCCATGCTGAGCCATGCTGGCTCAGGAATTCTGGGAGTTGAAGTCCACGAGTCAGAAAAGAGCCAAGGTTGCCTACCCCTGGTCTAGCCTATTGAAGAAAAAGATTAGGGGTACATGATAAGTGTCTTCCAGTACTTGAGGGGCTCTCACAGAGAAGGAGGGTTTGATCTAGTCCCCAAAGCGCCTGAGGGCAGGACAAGAAGCAATGGGTGGAAGCTCATTAGAGAGAGATCCAACTTAGAAGTAAGGAATCTCCTGACAATTAATTAACCGAATAGCTTGTCTTCTGGAGTTGTGGGTGCTCCATCAACTGGAAGTTTTCAAAAATAGGATGGATAACCATTTCACCGGGATGGTATAAAGTCTCCTGCTTTAAGCAGAGGGGCTGGACTACAAGACCTCTGGGGTCCTTTCCAGCCTTATGATTCTATTTCCTATGCTCTAATTTATTTCTTACCGTTTGCCTGCACAGAAAATCTCAAATGAAAGGAGAACACAAGGCTCGAGTGACTGTCTAACCAATGAGGAGTTTAGACATAACAATATTTCTATTTCATTTTCCTTCAGGAGGCTGAAGGCAACACTTTGGGTCTTCTCTGGTTTTATCCTTGCTGTAAACATCCCTGGTCATATTGGCTGGACAAACAGAAATAAGGCTTCCAAAGTCACCTAGAGAATTCTCATGGCCGAGAGTAGATTTGAACATAGGTCTCTCTAGTAGTATCAGCAAACCTTTGACCACTCTACCTCACTGTGGGTGGGTTTCACACATCAGGCTCTGCCAAAATCAAACAAACCTCAGACAAACCACTATGAACCTTTTTAAGCAGCATAGGTAACGTCCTAGCAAATAACATGTATACAACCTTCTAGTTGGATGGTTTTGACTATAATCGGTTCGGGGTTTAGCATATTATGTGAACCTTACCTATTTGGTTAACCTATAGATCAGTATATTATATAAATCCTGAAAATGAGTTCACTTAGTAACCAGATTATACATAGTTATAAGAACTCATTTACATGATTTAGCATATGAATTCAATCAAAGCTATCGAAAGTAATGTTCTATGCAGTCCCCCTATGAATATCCTCCTTATTCTTATTTCAGAATATTTTTAGAAAATTATCTGAGGTTGAAACAAAGTGGGTGTACGAGTAAATCAGAAATAAGGGTTGGGGGTACAGATATAAGGATGTGATTAAAAGAATCTAGGATTCATAAACCAACAACAAAGTGATGATTGAATGCTAAAATCAGTCCAGGAAGTGAGCCCTGAGCGCCTGGGTCACATTAAGCCAGAAACAAATGACATTTTGACTTAATATTAGATGCATTGATTCCTCATTTGATTAATTGATCAAAGTGGTTTGGCTGTTCCAGGACTTCTCACATATTGTTTCCTGATGCTGAAGGACCTACCTCATTTGATGCTTTGGTGCATTTTCCAGCCCTGCAGAAACTTTGGTAGGTCCAATCTAAACCAAGGCGTGGGCTTGGCTTGGCTTGGCTTGGCTTGGCTGCCTATCTTTGTTGTCTTTGTTGGGTTCTTGACATCTATGGTTTTGTTTCCCTTCCTCTTGGTTGTGAGAGTCTTCATCTGCATTTCCAAAGATTTGCTTATGCCATTCTTCTAACTTTGTTCTTAATTCTGCTTTTAACTCTGTTAATTATATTTTTACATGTTTTTTATTTAGATATTTTATATGGTTTGTATTGTAAACCTCCCAAAGTCCATTCAGGTGAGGTAAATGGTGTAAAAATTAGATAGGTAGATAAACAGAAGAAGAGAGAGAGAGAAACAAGGTACTATAGATAAATGTAGAGAAAGATGAGAGATCTAAATAAATAAGATATTGAGAAGATGACATCTATCTATCTATCTATCTATCTATCTATCTATCTATCTATCTATCTATCTGCTAGACAGTTGGCTGGGGAATTCTGGGAGTTAAAGTCTGCCTATTTTAAAGTTGCCAAGGCTGAGAAACACTGAGATGGATGGATGGATGGATGGAGACATAGATAGATAGATAGATAGATAGATAGATAGATAGATAGATAGATAGATAGATAGATAGATAGATAGATAGATGTCACTACATGAACAAATGTTTCTCTGTGCATTGCACAAGTGCCACACATAGGAAAACAAGTGGTGTTCAGTCAGACCCCAGACTCTTCTCAACTTGCTGTGTTTCTGGATTTCCAGGTTAACCAATGGTAGAATTCTTCCCACCAGCGTTGAACATGTAGCTGAGATATTGCAACGGGGCCTTTACATTGATGATATTAAGTAAGTGTAAGACCTAAAAGTGCTACTGATTTCTAATTTCTTACTGCAAAATACAGATTTTTGGAATGGAAAAGTTCTTCGTTTTGGGTTTCTTCAAGGAGGGACTTCATAAAGATGGTTAGTACTCATCTTCAAGGAATAGTTCCGATTTATTGATGAGGTGGATAGTGATAGTCTTTGACTTATGACCACAATTGACCCCAAAATTTCTGTTGTTAAGGGAGACAGTTGTTAAGGGAGTTTTGTCCCATTTTACGACCTTTCTTGTCACAGTTGTTAAGTGAATAACTGCAGTTATTAAGTTAGTAATTCAGTTGTTCAGTGAACCTGGCTTCTTCATTGACTTTGCTTGTCAGAAGGTTGCAAAAGGGGATCACATGACCACGCGACACGTCAAGAGTCATAAATACGTTGTCATCTGTCTGAATTTTGATCACGTGACCATGGGGATGCTGCAACAGTCACTAAGTGTGAAAAACTGTCATAAGTAACTTTTTTCAGTGCCGTTGTAACTTTGAATGGTCACTAAATGAACCGTTGTAAGTCAAGGACTACCTGTACTCATTTTTAAGGGATGGTCCCTATTTATTGACAAAGTGGATATTTCAAGGCTGGAGAGCTGCCTTTTGCTGTTTTAATCTTTTTTTGTTTGTTAGTTCTATTACTCTAGATTAGGTCTTAGGGAACCTTGGCTCTTTTATGACTCGTGGACTTCAACTCCCAGAATTCCTGAGCCAGCCTGGCTCAGCTTGGAAACCTCTCCCTTTCCCCTCAGCATGGCTGGCTCAGGAATTCTGGGAGTTGAAGTCCACGAGTCATCAAAGAGCCAAGGTTGCCTACTCCTGCAGTGTAGAATTAGATCAAAGCCACTCAAAGTTCTTGATGTGATATCTCTTTGTTGTTGTTGTTAGTTGCGAAGTCGTGTCCGACCCATCGCGACCCTATGGACAACGTTCCTCCAGGCCTTCCTGTCCTCCACCATCCTCCGGAGTCCATTCAAGCTCACGCCTACTGCTTCAGTGACTCCATCCAGCCACCTCATTCTCTGTCGTCCCCTTCTTCTCTTGCCCTCAATCTTTCCCAGCATTAGGCTCTTCTCCAGTGAGTCCTTCCTTCTAATTAGATGGCCAAAGTATTTGAGTTTTAGCTTCAGGATCTGGCCTTCTAAAGAGCAGTCAGGGTTGATCTCCTCTAGGACTGACCGGTTTGATCGCCTTGCAGTCCAAGGGACTCGCAGGAGTCTTCTCCAGCACCAGAGTTCAAAGGCTTCAATTCTTTGGCGTTCAGCCTTTCTTATGGTCCAGCTTTCACTGCCATACATTGCAACTGGGAAGACCATAGCCTTGACTATACGCACTTTTGTTGACAGGGTGATGTCTCTGCTTTTTAGTGTGCTGTCTAGATTTGCCATGGCTTTCCTCCCCAGGAGCAAGCGTCTTTTAATTTCTTGGCTACAGTCCCCATCTGCGGTGATCTTGGAGCCCAGGAAAATAAAATCTGTCACTACCTCCATTTCTTCCCCATCTATTTGCCAGGAATTGAGAGGGCCGGATGCCATGATCTTGGTTTTCTTAATGTTTAGTTTCAACCCAAGTTTTGCACTCTCCTTCACTCGCAACAAGAGGCTCTTTAGTTCCTCTTCACTTTCTGCCATTAGAGTGGTGTCATCTGCATATCTTAGGTTGTTGATGTTTCTTCCGGCAATCTTAATTCCAACTTTTGATTCATCTAGCCCTGCCTTTCTCATGATGTGCTCTGCATATAAATTAAATAGGCAAGGTGACAGTATACAGCCTTGCCGGACTCCTTTCCCAATTTTGAACCAATCAGTGGTTCCGTGTCCAGTTCTCACTGTTGCTTCTTGGCCCGCATATAGGTTTCTCAAGAGACAAATAAGATGGTCTGGTATGCCCATCTCTTTAAGGACTTGCCACAGTTTGTTATGATCCACACAATCAAAGGCTTTAGCATAGTCAATGAAGCAGAAGTAGATGTTTTTCTGGAACTCTCTAGCTTTCTCCATGATCCAGCGTATGTTAGCAATTTGATCTCTAGTTCCTCTGCCTCTTTGAAATCCTGCCTGTACTTCTGGTAGTTCTCGATCCACATACTGCTGGAGTCTAGCTTGTAGAATTTTAAGCATAACTTTACTAGCATGAGAAATGAGTGCAGTGATATCTCTACTTGCTCTAAAATTTCCTTATGACAATTACTGATTTAAGAGAGCTAAGAGTTGCTAGAGCTCTTAGTGAAAGTGAAAGAAAGAGCAGTAAAATTGTCTACTGGTCTGTAATGGGTTGCTGGGCTGTTTTTGAACAATGACTTGCTGGTCTTAGAGAAGACTGCCCAGGTTTACTCCTGCCAGTGGGCCTTCCAGGAGGCTGATAGACTTGCAGTCAAAAATATCCCAAGTGACTCATTTGTGATGGGGAACCTCTGCCCTGTCACTTGGGCAACTGAAAAGGTGGTTAAACTCTCCATTCCAGTCAGCCACCATCTGTATCCAAGCCATGTGTGGCAGTTGGTGACAGTTTTTCTCACCAGCAGCTGATTCTGGACGGGAGGGAAACGTAAACAGTTAAAAAGCTGTTATCCTTATGAACTGCTCTCAGATTTGCCTCTTTTTCACAGGGTCACCGTACCTTATGCCAGTTTGCTATTTCCGTTCTTTTCTGAACAACTTTTCTAAAAACTTGTACTTTCCTTCCATTTCTAGTTTTTCCAACAGTGACCTGAGTTTGGATAGTCTCAGTCTTCTCCTAGATGCTTTGGCTGGCAAATGCCACTTAAAGAGTATCAAGTAAGTGGCCTTTAGAGTATATTGCTGTAGGGCATGGGATGCCTTGTAATGGAATTCCAATTGTTTATTTAATCTGTTCCAATAATTCCGGGGTTATATAGTGGGTTTAATCTTGTGTAAAGAATGAGATGTTGCCTAAATATGCTATGTCCAGTTCTGGTCACCCTCATACAAAAAAGATGTTGAAATCTAGAAAGAGTGCAGAGAACAGCAACAAAGCCTATTAGGGGGCTGGAGGCTAAAACATATGAAGAGCAGTTACAGGAACTGGGTGTGTCTAGTCTAACAAAGAGAAGGCTTGATAGCCGTCTTCTAATATTTGAGGGGCCGTCACAGAGAAGAGGGGGTCAGCCTATTCTCTAAAGCACTTGAGGATAGGACAAGAAGTAACAGATGGAGAAATTTCCTAACAGTGAGGACAGTTAATCAGTGGAACGACTTGACTCCGGAAGTTATGGGTGCTTCATTGCTGGAGGTTTTCAAGAAGAGACTGGACAGCTGTTTGTCTGGAATGGTATAGGGTCTCCTGCTTGATCAGAGGGTTGGACTAGATGATCTCCAAGGTGCCTTCCAACCCTTTTATTCTATGTACTGTATTCTAAATATGCTAAGACAGACATGTCAAACTCACAACGTCATGCAACGTATTGGAGCCTTTTCACCATTGCTGGCAATGGGGTGGGCATGGTTTCCGGATGACGTGTCTGGCCTGCGGGCCGGCAGTTTGACACCCCTGTGCTAAGATGTAGTACATAGTGGTTAGGGTGATTCTACTCTTGTGCAGCAGATCTAGGAACCTTGGCTGGTCTACACATTACCTGCTTTGCATAAGGAAGGGCTATTGTTCATCCTTTATTTAGTGACTGCCTTTGTTTAGAGCTGTTCAGTTATGATGATAAATAAAATATGACTGCAACTAATGCCGGCATTTATGGTCTTCATAAGTCTGTAAAGCAAAGGAAAGCTCGAGCAACAATATAAGCACAGTTGTGGTTTTACAATGACCGCTTTGCTTAACAACTGAATAAATGATGTTCCAAAGTGAGGGAGCCACCACAGAGACGGCCCTATTTCTAGGTCCCACCAGAGATACTTCCTTGATGGTTGGGACCTGCAATATGCCTTGCCTTCCTGCTCTGATGGGCTAGGAGATGAATCCATAAAGCAACTATCACTCCATAATTCACATCACAAAGTTCCTGTCTGGCTATTTTATGAGGATAAGCAAAAATGCTACAGGTACAAGTGTTGGCCTGAAGGGAAATGAATAGATGCTATTATCCAGGGATATTTCTTGTGCCTGATTGGGATACGCAAATAACAGAGATTTCCCAAATGGGGTTCCACTATAATAATTATGATCTCTATCTTCTTTATCTGTTTCTTAGTTTTGGCTCTTTGAATCTTGACAACACCACAATTCTGAAGTTGTCGTCAAAGCTCTCTAAAATGCCTCTCCTGAAAAGACTTGGGTAAGTATCTGCAGATTGAATTCCATCTTCAAGTTGGGGAAACTTGATCTCACATAGACCAACTGACCTACTGTATGTTTATTTGGCTTTAGATTGAGCAACAACCATCTTGACGGTCCAGCATGTTCTCACCTTGCAGAAGTTTTGAAGACTATACCTCAAATAGAAGAAATTGAGTAAGTCCTATAGATCACCTGATACAGTTTGAAAATGGCCTTAGGGTCTTCTTCCACTGGTCACCAATCACTTTCTCAGGGTCTTGCGGAAGAACAGGGTAGAACAACGGCTAATCACCCTCTTTTACCGGTCTACTATAGAGAGCGTCCTCTCGTACTGTATTGTGGTTTGGTGTGCTGGTCTGACAGCCGCGGATAGGAAAGTATTACAGAGGGTGGTGAGCACAACACAAAACATCCTGGGCTGTCCCCTGACACCACTGGATGACATCGCCAGGGCTCGCTGCCTTGGAAAAGTGAGGAAAATTCTCAGGGATGACTCACACCCTGGACGGTATCTCTTTACTCTCCTACCATCGGGTAGGAGATACAGGAGTATAGTCAGCCATACCAACAGGCTGAAGAACAGCTTTTATCCATGGGCTGTCAGGCTTTTGAACGGGAAATAACTTTATAAACTTTATGCATGATTGACTTGCGAGGCCGGTGTGTTGTGCAATTAGCTCACATCGTGTAATAAGATGGAGGGTTTGTGTCACTGTAAGTTGGGGGTGGGGGCACGAAGGGAGGCTCAGCCAATCTCAATGTATACATGGTTGTACTTTGATAATAAAAGGTTCATTCATTCATTGCATTGGCCATTGAGCTGGATTGCTCTAATCAGTGTCTGACCCCAGTTCAGAAAGGTACGTGTGGTGCTTTGAGTAAACTGGAGAGCCAGAAAATGTGGCCAGTTCCTTCTCCAGTTATTTGACTTTAGAACATAGAACCCAAGGGCTGGAAGGAACCTCAGAGGTCTTCTAGTCCAACCCCCTACTCAAGGCAGGAGACTTTATACCATCCCAGTCAAAGAGTTGACCAGCCTATTTTTGAAAACTTCCAATGATGGAGCATCCATAACTTCTGGAAGCAAGCTACAGATAGTCCTTGATTTACAACCACAACTGAGCCCAAAATTTATGTCACTAAGTGAGACATTTGTTAAGCGATTTTGCCCCATTTTACAACCTTTTTTTGACACAGTTGTCAAATGAATCACAGTAGTTGTTAAATTAGTCAAATGAGGAGAGAAGATTGTTGGGGGCGATAGGCTGACTCTGTAAACCGCTTAGAGAGGTCTATAAAGCAGTGCAAAGCGGTATATAAGTCTAAGTGTGATTGCTATTGCTATTCTGTAGCCACCTCTCTTAGTCAATGACTCTGGGCAGCTTACAATTCAAGAAAAATATTACAATTAAAAAGCTAAAAATATTTTTTAAAAAATAAAAACAATAGAAACATCCAGATTAAATATAGATAGGAGCAAGGTACTTGGTCACTTAGCAATACAGCTAGGATACGGGGCCCTTAATACCTTCAGCACCCCAGGCTTGGGAACAAAGCCAGGTCTTTAAAGCTTTACGGAAGGCTAACAGGGTTTGGGGCCATTCTGATCTCCTAAAGGAGGGTGTTCAATAGAGCAGTGGCCACTCTGCTTGTCTTCCAGTCTCTGCCAGCCAACACTTTTCGGCGGATAGGATCTGTAGCATCCGTTGGTTCAAATTGGATGGCTAGCGACTCTTAGGAAAAGGCAATCCCTCAGGAATTAACAATCGCTGGAGTTCTAGGTGGGCACAATCCCAGTACAAACTCCGCCAGTGTCCATCCACTTTGTACACCAAACAAGATCAACCTGGTGCTGCCAACATGCTGGGACTTCATCAAGGCTACTTGTCCTATAATTTTGAAAGTCAGCAGACAAAAGGAAGGGCGCTTCCTGGTCCCTATGCCATTCACATCTACAAGGAAAGGAAAGCAGTGGAGGATAACAAACCCACATTGTGTAGCTGTTCTTTGAAAGAATAAAGGTAAAGTTTCCCCCGCACATATGTGCTGGTCGTTTCCAACTCTAGGGGCCGGTGCTCATCTCCGTTTCAAAGCCAAAGAGCCAGCGCTTGTCCGAGGACGTCTCCATGGTCATGTGGCCGGCATGACTAGATGCCAAAGGCGCACGGAACGCTGTTACCTTCCCACCGGAGTGGTCCCTATTTTTCTACTTGCATTTTTACGTGCTTTCGAACTGCTAGGTTGGCAGAAGCTGGGACGAGTAACAGGCGCTCACTCTGTTACGCGGCACTCGGGATTCAACCCGCCAAACTGCCGACCATCTGATCGACAAGCTCAGCGTCCTAACCCACTGAGCCACTGTGTCCCTTTTTTTGAAAGAATAATGACAGCCAAAATGAAAAACCCAAACAAAAAGTAGCCAACGGAAATCATGAAATGCCACAGTGGGTATTTTGAAACAGATATTCCTCCTGGCTTTGATGAATCATAAGATTCTACCAAAAATAGTCCCAACCCTAAACTATAACCAGACACATGAATGACAAATTACTTCTTTCTTTGACCCTCTGTGTTTGCGCATTTTTTCTTTTAAAGCTTAAGTTACAACAAGATTAATGATGGAGGCATGAAAGAGATAGCTATGGTCCTTCCAGGAATGAAGAACGTGAAGCTAATCAAGTAAGTGTTTTGCCCTTTTATTGGTCAACTTGACAGATGGATGATTTGGGCTATTGGTGGTGAAGGGGATCCTGACCCACCATCTAATTGACCCTGTGGGAGAAATGCCAGTGTTGATGGCATGGTTGAATCCAAGGAAGCAGAAGTCGTTGCCATAATTGAAGAGGTGCACTTAGTAATCAAGTTAATATTAATTGACATACAAGATACAAGGCAGAATTTGATATGGCGCTGTCTTCCTCAGGTAGATGATGTTAGCCAGCGGCAATAATTATATAGAGCTTGCTAAGCTCTTGTTTATTGGGTGATGGTGTGGCATCGCCGGAGGTTTTCAAGTAACGATTAGACATCCATTTGTACAGGATGGTATAAGGCAGGGGTAGGCAACCTTGGCTCTTTTATGACTCGTGGACTTCAACTCCCAGAATTCCTGAGCTATGCTGGCTCAGGAATTCTGGGAGTTGAAGTCCAAGAGTCATAAAAGAGCCAAGGTTGCCTACCCCTGGTATAAGGACTCCTGCCTTGCACAGGAAGTTGGGCTGGAAGACTTCCCTTCCAGCTCTATGATTCTATGATTCTTCAGGTTACCTGCTCTGGCTGGCTGTGATATTATCTCTGGCCACTGTATGGTTACTGCTGAGGAATAGCAAAACTGAAGAGTGAAAGTTTGCAATGCCTAAAAGTTGTCCAGAAGCCCAAGGAAGGAGGCATCAAGACTATGTTGCTGGTGACGTTGGTTTTGCTCCAGGCCCTGGACTGTCCATTTCTTACTTACTTATAGATTTTGTAATAAGCATGCATCAGTAGCTCTAATAAATCAGGTGGATGTTTCCCAATTCAGCAGAAAGCTATGGATCCGATTGGAATGCAGTGACTTAAGTAATTAAGCAAATAATCCATAATTCATTGTCAGGTCCCGTGCTTTTATAACTTAAGAAAATAGTGCATTACCTGTAGCACTCAAGGATTGTTAACAAAAGGAAAAAAAAGATAATGGTAAGCAGTCATGTTAACTATAATTGAATGTCTGCAACTAGTTCCATTCCTACTTGGAACTCATCAGGTGTACATAGCCATTTTCTATGGGGTTGAAATCCTTTACTGGAGTTGTTGTAAGGAAGCTGGGCTACATGGAGCCATGAGGGCGCAGTGGTTAGAACGCAGTATTGCAGGCTAACTCTGCCGACTGCCAGGAGTATGAGCCTCAGCAGCTCAAGGCTGACTCAGCCTTCCATCCTGTGGCCGGTAAAATGAGGACCCAGATATGCTGACTCTGTAAACTGCTTAAAGAGGGCTGTAAAAGAGGACTGTAAAAGGACTATGAAGTGGTATCTGAGTGTCACTGCTATTATTTACCCTTCTAAAGACAGACTCTCTCTATAGCCCTTCTTGAAACACTGCTGACCACTTGGCCTGGAGATCTTCTAAAGTTAATACACTATATATTCCACCTGGCTGACTGGGGAATTCTGGGAGTTGAAGTCCAGAGATTTTAAAGCTCTCACGGTTGGACACCCCTGCTGTATATAGTCACCAAGGGCCCATGAGTCCAATCCCTGGCAGATGATCTGAAGCCCCATAGAAACGTCCACGCTAGTTGGGGAATTCTGGGATTTGAAGTCCACCTATCTTCAAGCAGCCCAGGTTGAGAAACACTGCACTAACTAATGTCTTTTCTTCCTACAAATTGTCCCTAGTTTCTCCTTTAACATCATCACTTCGGTTGGAGGACAGTGGATTGTAGAAGGTCTGGTTGAGAGTGAGAGGCTGGAAATACTCAAGTAAATCGCTCTCTGTTAATCTGGATTCCTTCCCCATCCAGCTTGTCTCTTTAAAGCATTCCTTTTCCCACTTATAGCTAACAAAGTATAAACATTTCTTGGCATCACAGTGCCTGCTGTATCTCCAGGAAGCTATTAATCGTCTTTTCTCCAGTCCGTGAGTGAGATAGCCTTACACTGTCCCCAGCTTGATGAGGGTTTATGCAGTTCTTAACCCCATCCAGTGCTTTTTTTGTAAATTTGGACACTTGGCAACTGGCAAGTATTTACGACCATTGTAGTGTCCTGGGATCATGTGATCCCCTTTTGTGACCTTCTGACAAGCAAAGCCAATGGGGAAGCAGGTTCACACATGTCATACAACACGCCTTGCCTACCCTACAAGGTTCCATCCAAAAAAGGTGCCGGAACTCCGTTCTGAGCGTTCAATGAGAAAAAAAGCCCCCCATCCTTCTTATTCTGACACCACCCATCAGAAGGAATCTGCTAACACCACTTCTTGGAACTCACAAAAGCCGATGCCTTTTAGTAAAAGGTATTACAGGTAGCCCTCAACTTACAGTCACAATCAGCCCCAAATTTTTGTTGCTAAGTGAGATAAGTTGTTAAGGGAGTTTGGCCCCATTTTATGACCTTTCCTGCCACAGTTGTTAAGTGAGTCACTGCAGTTGTGAAATTAGAAACATGGTTGTTAAGTGACCCTGCTTCCCCATTGACTTTGCTTGTCAGAAGGTCACAAAAGAGGATCACATGATCCCAGGACACTACAATGGTCGTAAATACATGCCAGTTGCCAAGTGTCCAAATTTTGATCACGTGACCCTGGGGATGCTGCAAGGGTCATAAGCGTGAAAAACGGTCCTAAGTCAATTTTCCCAGTGCTGTTGTAACTTTGAACGGTCACTGGACAGACTGTTGTAAGTCGAGGACTACCTGTAGTTGGAAAATGAGGTCTGTCCTGGGTGTCCATTGGGAGAGCCCATCATTGGCAGTAGCTACTAGAATCATTGCAAACCTCCCCCCCTCCCCCTCTTCTTTCCTGCCCATCTTTGCCTTGGTGGAGCAGTGGGCTAATGCCTCCTTAAGTAACCCCAGCTGCCTGCAATTAGTGCAGGTTCGCATCCCACCAGGCTCAAGGTTGACTCAGCCTTCCATCCTTCCGAGGTAGGTAAAATGAGGACCCAGATTGTTGGGGGCAATTAAGCTGACTTTGTAATAATGCCGCTTGGGGGTGTGTGTGAAAGCCCTAATAAGCAGGCATATACATAGAATGAAGGCTACTGCTAAGCTTGTAAGCTGCCCTGAGTCTTCGGAGAAGGGCGGGATATAAATGGAATTAAAATAAATAAAATAAATTAAATAAATCTTTTAATTCATATTGCTGTACCTTCCTTCTTTATTTTCATTGTTTTACTATTGTTATATTTACATTTTTTAAAAAACTAATTTTATGTTCTAGTTGTAAGCCTCCTAGAGTAGCCCCTCCTCTTGTACTATGGCTAAATGTAGGGTTCCTTCATTGCAGTTCAGGAAGAAATGGTTAGGTAATGTTAATTCTTCTTTTAATCTGTGATCATTCATATCCATTCCCCTTTTCCTAGATTATCTGGGAACAGTATTGGAAATAAGACTTTGGAAAAACTGGCTCCAATTTTGCCTCTCAAGAAGCATTTGAAAGTCCTCCAGTAAGTATCCAGGATAAGAATGTTGCATCTGTCAATCTGTTCCACCTTGTATTACACTGGGGAAGGAAACCCTTCAAAATGTGTAGCACTCAGGGGGCAAAAGGTGTTAATGTCATCAAATAAGCCGTCTCTTGTTCTCTTAGGCTTTAACATTGCTTTGCCACGGGCCTTTGGTTCTTTGCATGCAAAGACAATAAGCACATCATTAAATAAAGGGACTTTAGGCTTTTATTATTAGCTCAAGCATATAAATTTTAAAGCATAACATAAAAAGCTTGTATACCAAATGCTCAAATCTCTTACAGGCTGCCAGGAACTCCTTAAAAATGACGCATACCTCAAGGGTGGCCCATCTGAGGAGGAGAGAGAGAGAGAGAGAGAGAGAGAGAGAGAGAGAGAGAGAGAGAGAGAGAAAATGAGAGAGAGAGAGAGAGAGAGAGAGAGAGAGAGAGAATTGATGATAGACAGAAAGACAGACACTCAGACAGAGGTCATTTTAGAAGTAAGAACTATACACCCTCTTTTTTTGCACCCCAGTGATTGCTTGGCCATTCTGCTGTGCTCCAGAAACCACTCCGGATGGCCAGGGTGATATTGTAGCACCCAACTCAACGTGCTAGCTTTTGTGTTTATCGGGGAATCTAGCTTATATTTTTTTTACAGAACAGCAAAATAATATGGCAAAAAAAAGTAAAGGTAAAGGTTCCTCCGCACATGTGTGCTAGTCGTTTCCGACTCTAGGGGCCGGTGCTCATCTCCGTTTCAAAGCCGAAGAGCCAGCGCTTGTCCGAGGATGTCTCCGTGGTCATGTGGCCGGCATGACTAGACGCCAAAGGCGCACGGAACGCTGTTACCTTCCCACCGTAGTGGTCCCAATTTTTCTACTTGCATTTTTACGTGCTTTTGAACTGCTAGGTGGGCAGAAGCTGGGACGAGTAACAGGCACTCACCCTGTTACACAGCACTCGGGATTCGACCCACCAAACTGCCGACCTTCTGATCGACAAGTTCAGCGTCCTTATCCACTGAGCCACCACGTCCCTTTAATATGGCAAAAATAATCACCAAATTACAACCAAACTGCATATCACCAAAAAACAATAAACATGCCAATGTAACATAGGATGTGACACAGCTCATCCAAGCTGCTGGGGAGGTCCACAAGGTGTGGTCTAAAAACTGAAGATGGCAGCCACAAACCGTGCGATAAGAACTCTGCCCTTTTGTACGTGCATTACCCAGCTTTACTTTTTTTACCACACTCTGCGGACACCCCGGCGTAGCTGCCCTCCCATTGGGGTCTCCCAGGAGATCCTGAGATGTTCTGATCCTGTATCGCTGCCGTGGGCCCCTTCTCACTGTGGCAAATTTGCAAAAAGTATGCAATGCAATGCATTTTCCTTTTCCCCACATAAATGACCTCTGGTGTCTCTACAGCCTCTCTTCCTGCCAGTTGGATTCTGAAGGACTCAGCCATTTGGTTGGAATCTTGGCCAAATGTCCACAGATAGAAGAAATCACGTAAGTGACAGAGGAGGTCCCGCCACAAAGGTTCACAACGCCAAGAGTTTTGGAAACTTTTCCTCATTGTAAATGACGGAGAACTTTCTTCCCAAAGTAGTGCAAGTAGTCCTCAACTTAGTGACCATTTGGAACTCTGTCAGACCCTCCGTATGACCTGGATTTGAAGTTCTGACAATTGTGGTCGTGTGACTACACTTCAGGCATTCCACAACAGGGTTCTGTTTACAGCTGTTGGCAGAGTCCCACCATCAAGTGACCATGATTTAGGATGATTTTGCCTAAAACCAGCATTTATTTCCAGTGTTTGGCAAAACTGGCCCATAAGCAAGCCAAGGGTTCACTTAATGACCATGGCAGTCACTTAACAACAGCCACAAAAAAGCTTTCGTAAAGTCGGGTCAGTCACGTGACCAACCTGCTTTATGCCCATCACAAGTTACAATGGTAATGGGCGAGCTCCATTACGGTCGTAACTCAAGGATTGCCTCTCAAAGGCTGTGTCTGTTTTTCGTGGAATTGCCATATGGTTCTCCTGCTTTGTCTTCGCAGCTTGTCAGAAAACAACATTGGAGATAAAGGTGTGATGTCCTTTATGACCCCATGGCCACCATCTTCACAACTCAGGAAGATTGAGTAAGTTTCCACTTTCAGGCCACGGAAGAGTTAGTGGCAAAATGCATTCTTCATTTTAAGTCATAAGGATTTAGTGACTTAAATGGGTTGATAGTTGAGTTGGTTTGGATTCAGTGGAAGGATGGGGACAAGTTAACTCTGATTTCCAAGTGAGGAGCGGTGGTTTAATGAGCTGTGTGAACCCAGCGCATTATGGCTTGTTCAACAAACTATGACTATACATGGTTAAACAAACTGTGGTCAAGCACCCCCCAAAAAGTCAAGTTGTTCTGTACCAGCCTGCTACTGGCCCTGCAGAAAAGGCAGGGACAACCCCTTTACAAACGGCAAGAGGCTGGAATTAAGCCTGCCAAATTTATTAACATAAAACAGAGCAAAACAAGACACGAACCATGAAACAGGAGCTATTCAAGCGGTTGCCTTCAGGAAACCAGCCCTCCCACGCATTCCCCTTTTATACAGTTCAGGGCGTGGCTTCTCTCTGCCTCCTTCCGAGGTGCCCCATTGCCTTCCTCTGTTTACTCCTGATTGACTGCCTCCTGCGTCGGGCGTCCTTGAACAGGGCCAGCTGTGGGTCATCTTCATCCACGCTGTCAGGCTCACACAGCTGGGTCTCCGTCGTGACCAGGTGGGAGGGGCCTGGCTGAGGGCTCTGCGGAGCCTCAAGGCAAGAAGCAACGGTCTCCAACACCCCCCTCCTCCTCCTCTGAATCGTCCGACCCAACTGCCGAACCCACAGGCTGACCCTGAATCACAACACAAGTTGCCTTTTGAAAAAACACCTACAGGACAACCTTAACCTGGAAGATTGAGAATCTCCATAGGCAGTTAATGAACTGTGTTAATTACAGACATTATTGCTGCACTCAAACAGCATTAAGTTTCCTTATTTAAATCTTGTTGTTGTTTTTGTTTCTCTGTGTTAGGAATATAGTTTATGGTTCAATATATCCGGCCAATCCAGGAAAAGAATCATTTCAATAAGCAAATGATGTGTGCAAACGTAGCCACAAAATAAAGACTTGGATATTGACCCTTTTCTCCTTTTGTTTTAATTTTAGACTAAAAGTCTGTGGCCTCAGTGATGGTGCTTCCCAAACTCTAATTGTCGGACTCAGCTGCTGTCCTTTCCTTGAAGAGATTGTGTGAGATTGCATTGCTCACTATTATTGTTATTATTTAAATTTATATGGTGCCCAACTCCCAGTGACTCTGGGTGGTGTAGGTTCTCCTGCTTGACCAGGAGGCTGGAAGACCTCCAAGGTCCCTTCCAGCTTCTATCCTATCCTATCCTATCCTATCCTATCCTATCCTATCCTATCCTATTTTCCAGATTCTATTCTATTCTATTCTATTTTCCAGATTCTATTGTTCTGTTCTGTTCTGTTCTATCCTATCCTATCCTATACTATCTTCCAGATTCTATTCTATTCTATTCCATTTTCCAGATTCTATTCTGTTCTGTTCTGTTCTGTTCTGTTCTATTCTATTCTATCCTATCCTATCTTCCAGATTCTATTCTATTCGGTTCTGTTCTGTTCTATCCTATCCTATCCAATTTTCCAGATTCTATTCTGTTCTGTTCTGTCCTGTCCTATCCTATTTTCCAGATTCTATTCTATTCTATTCTGTTTTCCAGATTCTATTCTGTTCTGTTCTGTTCTGTCCTATCCTATCCTATCCTATTTTCCAGATTCTATTCTGTTCTGTTCTATCCTATCCTATCCTATTTTCCAGATTCTATTCTGTTCTGTCCTATCCTATCCTATTTTCCAGATTCTATTCTGTTCTGTTGTTCTGTCCTGTCCTGTCCTGTCCTATCCTATCCTATCCTATTTTCCAGATTCTATTCTATTCTATTCTATTTTCCAGATTCTATTGTTCTGTTCAGTTCAGTTCTGTTCTGTTCTATCCTATCCTATCCTATCTTCCAGATTCTATTCTATTCTATTCCATTTTCCAGATTCTATTCTGTTCTGTTCTGTTCTGTACTATTCTATTCTATTCTATTCTATCCTATCCTATCCTATCCTATCCTATCCTATCCTATCCTATCCTATCCTATCCTATCCTATCCTATCCTATCCTATCCTATCCTAAACTTCCAGATTCTATTCTATTCGGTTCTGTTCTGTCCTGTCCTATCCTATTTTCCAGATTCTATTCTATTCTATTCTATTTTCCAGATTGTGTTCTGTTCTGTTCTGTCCTATCCTGTCCTATCCTATCCTATCCTATTTTCCAGATTCTATTCTGTTCTGTTCTGTTCTATCCTATCCTATTTTCCAGATTCTATTCTGTTCTGTTCTGTCCTATCCTATCCTATTTTCCAGATTCTATTCTGTTCTGTTGTTCTGTCCTGTCCTGTCCTGTCCTGTCCTATCCTATCCTATCCTATCCTATCCTATCCTATCCTATCCTATCCTATCCTATCCTATCCTATCCTATCCTATCCTATCCTATCCTATCCTATTTTAAAAGAGCCTTGGTGGAGCAGTGGGCTAATGCCTCCTTAAGTAACACCAGCTGCCTGCAATTAGTGCAGGTTCGCATCCCACCAGGCTCAAGGTTGACTCAGCCTTCCATCCTTCCGAGGTAGGTAAAATGAGGACCCAGATTGTTGGGGGCAATTAAGCTGACTTTGTAATAATGCCGCTTGGGGGGCCCCCGAAAGCCCTAATAAGCAGGCATATACATAGAATGAAGGCTACTGCTAAGCTTGTAAGCCGCCCTGAGTCTTCGGAGAAGGGCGGGACATAAATGGAATTAAAATAAAATAAATAAATAAATTTTTTTCAAGATTCTATTCTATTCTATTCTATTCTATTTTCCAGATTCTATTCTGTTCTGTTCTGTCCTATCCTATCCTATCCTATTTTCCAGATTCTATTCTATTCTATTCTATTCTATTCTATTCTATTCTATTCTATTCTATTCTATTCTATTCTATTCTATTCTATTCTATTCTATTCTATTCTATCCCATCCCATCCCATCCCATCCCATCCCATCCCATCCCATCCTATCCTATTTTCCAGATTCTATTCTATTCTGTTCTGTTCTGTTCTGTTCTATCCTATCCTATCCTATCCTATCCTATCCTATCCTATTTTCCAGATTCTATTCTATTCTGTTCTGTCCTATCCTATCCTATCCTATTTTCCAGATTCTATTCTTTTCTATTCTACTATTCTATTCTATTCTATTCTATTCTATTCTATTCTATTCTATTCTATTCTATTCTATTCTATTCTATTCTATTCTATTATTTTCCATTCCATTTCCCAATTCTATTCTATTCCATACTATTCTGTTCTGTTCTGTTCCGTTCCATTCCATTCCATTCCATTCTCTATTCTATTCTATTCTATTCTATTCTATTCTATTCTATTCTATTCTATTCTATTCTATTCTATTCTATTCTATTCTATTCTTTCCATTCCATTCCATTCCATTCCATTCCATTCCAACAAATTATTTAAAACATAAAAGAAGACATCAAAAATAACAAGAAACAAAAAAGGACAGAGATGGCAAAATAACAAAGTGGGTAGAAACCAAAGAAAACCATCTGGGTTGAAATGAGGCCTCGCCAAAGGGCTGGGTTTAGGCCCCTTCGAAACCCCAGCAGGATGGGGGATTATTCGGACCTTGTGAGGCAGATTTATTGCAGAGGACAGGCCCCACCTCAGAGAAGATGCACTTCCAGGGTCCCAATAAGTGGCATTGCTTAATTGCTGGAACCCAGAGAGTGCCAATCCTGAAGGATTGAATCAGCTTGTTAGCCCTAAATCAGGGTAAGGTTTTGTAGCCCAGTTTGCTCCTGGCCTAAATAGCATCTAAACCAGAAAGGTAGATTAATATCTTTATTTATGCATAAATAAAGGATAGGTGTCCCACTGGTGCAAGGTAAGAAGCCCCTTAGAAAATGGAGAAATCACTTTATACACAGAATAACAGAATAACAGAGTTGGAAGGGACCTTGGAGGTCTTCTAGTCTAACCCCCTACTCAGGCAGGAGATCCTATACCATTTCAGACAAATGGTTGTCCAATCTCTTCTTAAAAGGCTCCAGTGATGGAGCATCCACAACTGATTAATTGTTCTATCAAGAAATTACTCCTCAGTTTTAGCTTGCTTCTCTCCTTGATTAGTTTCCATCCATTGTGTCTTGCCTTCCGGTACTTTGGCAAATAGGTTGACCCCCTCTTCTCTGTGAGACCCCCTCAAATATTGGAACACTGCTATCATGTCTCCCCTAATCCTTCTTTTTTCTAAACTAGACATACCCAATTCCTGCAACTTTTTTTTTATGTTTTAGCCTCCAGCCCCCTAATTATCTTTGTTGCTCTTCTCTGCATGAGTCTTAACATCTTTTTTACATTGTGGTGACCAATACTGGATGCAATGTTCCAAGTGTGGTCTTACTAAGGCTTTCTAAAGTGGCAATAATATTTCACGTGATCTTGATTCTATCCCTCTATTAATGCAGTTAAATGTTAATACAGTTCAAATATATTGGATTTGAAATGTGTTCTTCATTTCTAGCCTAATTTGAGTCACCAAGCATCTAGTGAGCATGCCCAGTAACTATATATATGATATGCAACAGTTCATATCATCCCAGAATATTCTTAGCATGATCTTGTTAATGACCAGTGGAATATTCAGAAGTGTGTGTGTATGGGGGGGCGGGGTGTTTCCCACATTATAATAAGTTTTCAAGTTGTTATAGTTCAACTTTCTGGGCAATTTCTGTTTCTGGCCACTTTCAACTGATTCTTATCAGAATTTCACATTCTTCCTTGTTATTTCAAAGAAACCAAAAACATTAATCAAAGACATTCCTTGTTTCTGAAAACAGTTAGAAATTAGAATAACAGAGTTGGAAGGGACCTTGTAGGTCATCTAATCCAACCCCTTACCCAATCAGTTATTCAAAGAGGCCCCTCTTTTGTTCCCACCAAGCTGAACAGATGCTACAGGAGACAGAAAATTGCTCAGATGACTAAGTCTATGCCAGGGGTAGGCAACCTTGGCTCTTTTATGACTCGTGGACTTCAACTCCCAGAATTCCTGAGCCAGCCATGCTGAGGGGACAGGGAGAGGTTTCCAAGCTGAGCCAAGCTGTCTCAGGAATTCTGGGGGCTGAAGTCCACAAGTCATGAAGGGGCCATACTTCCCTATGCTGGCTCAGGAATTCTGGGAGTTGAAGTCCACGAGTCATAAAAGAGCCAAGGTTGCCTACCCCTGGTCTATGCCACTGAGGGCTTTAGAGGCAGTAACCAGCACCTTATATCTCACCCAGAAGCAAATAGACCCTCCAGTGCAGTCCACAAAGCAGAGATGTTCTGGTTGATTCTTATATTGCTATGGCATCAGAGGGATGCCTAGAAATTCTTAGCCTGGTACCCCCTTGGATAAGAACCTCTCTCATAGCTGATTTTGCTCTTTTTAGCTTGTCTTGGAATAAACTCGGTGATGAAACTGCCAAAGAGCTTGCCATGGTTCTCCCCGGGATGATAAGGATGAAGATTCTGGAGTGAGTACCTTAAGACCTTGAAACTGCTTTGCTTGTGTTAGGAAGGGGAAATTGATACAACCATCAGTAATTTCCCTTCTGTTCTTCTCTTCTCTCCCTAGTCTGGACAACAACTCTATCACAACCTACGGTGCTTCTATGTTAGCAAGGCAGCTTTCTCGATGTCCTGGGATCCAGACTATACGGTGAGCTTTCTGGGAGTCGTAAGAGCAACCAGATTTGTTATTTGTGGCCAAGATGGGGCCCTCTGAGTCCTCTAAACAAAATTGGAGTAATAGGCTGAGTTATCAACCTTCAACCTTTGAAGACCTCCGTAATCCTTCGGTTGTATAGATTGCATGGCGCTGCAACCCAGTTGAGTCTGGCCAAGAATCATAAGTGGATCCCAATTTCGTTAGCTGAATGCTCGCCAGATGTGTGGGCTTCCAGCCCCTCCTAAATTCTCCAGCCAGTGCAGCCATTGCTGAGAATCCTGAATCTTCTCAGCCCAAACATCTGGAGGGCGGAGATTGAACACCGGTGGTCTGAATGGTGATGATTAGGGAAGGTGCATCCAAGGATGTCAGCAAGGTGGGGTCCAAAAATGATGATGATGATCAGAGTAGTACGGAGGTCTGTCTGGTTCTTATATGCGTCCCACATAGAAACAGGAGGATCCTTGATCATGCCACTATGCCCACCATCTTGACTTTTTTGGCTAGCCCTGTGGACATCCTTGGTAGCATCTACAGTAGGGGCCAAAATTGTGGAAACCTTTTGGGAAAAGTGTATTTTTGAGGTTTGCTGGCTAATAACACCCACAATTCTATAAAAGGTTTCCAGTCCCCCATAAATATAGATAGTGTCTTTTCTCTAATCAAAAAAGTCAGTTTATCCATCTCAGCAAGTTCTGTCAATTTCACCAACCATTCCTCCATGGTGGGTAATGCCAAATCTTTCCATCTTTGTTCATATAATAATCTTGTCACAGTAATAATATATTGAAATAATCTTCCATGGCTTTTTTCTAACTCATCAACTGACCTGTTTATTCCTCCTTCAGCTGTTTTTTGCCTTTTCAAAGACACTCCATGTACAGCAAGGAAAAGTGAAAGTTTTGTTTGGAATTGTAGCTCAGGAAAAGAGAAGACAAGGCAATAAGAGGCATTGTGGATGGATAAAGGGAGCAGGGGGGAATCTTTTTAAGAATTTGCCTCCTGGTCAAAAATTTTCTGTTAAATCAGATCCAATTCTTGGGGAAATGCCTGCAGTTTTCTTGGCAAGGGTTTTAGAAATGGTTTGCCAGTGCCTCCTTCCTAGGGCTGAAAGAGAGTGGCTGGCACAAAATCACATAGCTGGCTTCATGCCTAAGGCAGAGTCTCTCATTTGTCAGCCTGCTGCCTTCACTATGACAACCTGACTCTTTTTAAAAAATATTTATTTTTATTTTATTTCCAAAGTTAAAACACAAAATTCAAAAAAGAAAGGGGGAAAAAAACAATACAAAACCAGAAAATGTGCATAAAAACAAAGTAACAAAAATACAAAAAGATTCCCCCCCCCTTGGTTGAATATTAATAAATATACCACACCTGGAATACTGCATGCAGTTTTGGTCATCACATTACAAAAAAGACATTGAGACTTTGGAAAAAGTGCAGGGAAGAGCAACTAAGATGATTAAAGACCAGGAGACTAAACCATATGAAGAATGGCTGCGGGACTTCAGTTTGGCAAGTTTAAAGAAAAGAATAGGGGAGAGATGATAGCAGTATTGCAGTATTTGAGGGGATGCCACAAAGAGGAGGGGGTCAAGCTATTTTCCAAAGCACCTGAAAGCAGGACAAGAAAAAATGGATGGAAACTAATCAAGGAGAGAAGCAACCTAGGAGAAACTTCCTAACAGTGAGGACAATTAACCAGTGGAAGGGCTTGCCTCCAGATGTTGTGGAGGTTTTTAAGAAGAGGCTGGACAGTCACCTGTCTGGAATGGTGTAGGTCAGACGTGTCAAACACAATGCCTGGGGGCCGGATCCGGCCCGCGAAGTGGTTTCATGCGGCCCGCGAAGCCATCCTGGAAACAGTGAGGGAATGGCCCCCACTGCCTTGGCCCTGGCCCAGAGACCCTCCTTCTGCCAGAGACCCTCAGATCTGTCCCACTCCTGCCCAGGCCCCCATAGGCACCCTTGATGCGTAGATCTGGCCACGCCCACCCAGTAGGCCATACGCACTCTGGCCACGCCCACCCAGTAGGCCACGCCCACCCAGGCCACACCCACCCGCCCCCCTGAGGGCAACCGCAATGCTGATGCGGCCCTCAGTGAAATTGAGTTTGACACCCCTGGTGTAGGGTCTCCTGCTTGAGCAGGGGGTTGGACTAGAAGACCTCCAAGGTCCCTTCCAGCTCTATGACATTCAAGATATTTCGACAGTAATAGTTCTCCCCCTCCTTGCAAAACAGCTCCACAATTTATGACTCTTCCGAATTGATGTTTAAATGGCCCTGAATTAGGCCTTTGCCTCTTTCAACTGCCACTTTGCAGTGCACAAAGAATTCCAAATATGCATCCAACTCAGGGTGAGGACATTTATTTCCTGCGTTTTGTGGATGAAAACAGAGCTTTAAAGCAGGGGTTTTTTTTGCCTTGCTGCAAACGGTTAGCGGGCAGTAGTGGATACCATACTTCAGCTGCCTAAAAATGCCCCTTTGTCTTTCCAGGCTATGGCACAACCCAATCCTGAAGGATGTCAAGCAGAAGCTGGCAGATCAAGAGCCACGATTACATTTTGCTTTCCTCTGAGATGGGAGAAGGGGAACCCAAACTTGCGGCTTTGAGGGAGATTTGCCACTGTCCAGAGTCTTTTGGACACAAGGAGAGTTTCTTGGATCTCATTTCTCCAGCCCATGGATGAGACCGTATCAAATCATCCTTAGCTCTACTGCTATTAAAGTGGCCTTTTCTGCTTTATTCCAACGCTGTCCTCAAGATACGACCAATCCAGAAGGCTGTGTTGCTGTTTTCTTTGGAGACAAACCAAGGAACAGCACGGCCTCGGAACAGAGGCTTTGGAAAAGGGGATTTGAGGCCCACCCAGCCTTGGGGAAAAGACTTGGAAGTCTGCAAAACTGGATTTCCTCTTCTTGAAATATCTTTGCTGACACAGAGTACCAGAGGAAGTACGTTAATTTTGCACTAATGCATTCAGAATCCTATACAGATAAGAAAACACTGGATTCTACAATATGAATGAACACTGAGTTTTTACCTGTATTTATTTATTTTCTCCTATCACAGGTTACTTTAGTTGGCTGAGAATATAAGAAAGAAATTCAGCCTTCAAGGGGTTTTCCAGAGACCCCCACTAGATGGCGCTCTCCCCTTACGAGAATGTGATAAATAAGCAGCAATTAATGGTTTTCCACGATGGGATGGTAAAAAAGGAAGATGGTCTTAATACTAAGGATCCCGGGACACAGACACCTTCATTTGTGAGTTCAAGATTTTGCTCAAGAAAGTAGACAGAGGTTGGTCCTACGATTAAGCAGGTGGCAGAACTGAGAGGTAGAAATGAAGTGGTCCTTAGGCTCCCCAGCCCCTAAATTATCTGGAGATGCTGCCTATTACCCAAGCAAAAGGTCCAAGTGGAGATCAGCAGGGCTTGATAGGTGTAGAAAGTACCGTAAGAAAGTTTATTTATTTATTTATTACATTTATATCCCGCCCTTCTCCGAAGACTCAGGGCGGCTTACAAGCTTAGCAGTAGCCTTCATTCTATGTATATGCCTGCTTGTTAGGGCTTTCACACACACCCCAAGCGGCATTATTACAAAGTCAGCTTAATTGCCCCCAACAATCGACTTTGATGGAGATATGAAGTAACCGTTTCCTAGGTAAAAGAGAAGGAAGAGCTTTTAAAGTAAAGAATGCCTTGTAATATCCAGAAGTGCACTGATGATGTTACCTACTTGGGTCATGAAATACCTGCCAGCGAACCACCAAGCTCAGAGAGCACCAAAAATCCCACAGTCCCCTCCTCTTCCTCATCTCTGCAAACCCCACTCTCTTCTAGTACTGACGATGTTACCTAGTTGGGTCATGAGATGTCTGCAAATCACCAGCTCGGAGAGCATCAAGGACTCCACATCCCAGCGCTATAGAGATTCTCTTCTATTGAAACCACACATGGGTATCGGACACTTCAGAAAGCATGGAAATACATCTGCAAGCAAACCCCCACCAAGGGACCACTGTTATTTCTACACAAATGTGTATAAACAGGGAGTGAGCCCCACACTCACTTGCACTGATAATGTTTCCCCGTTGGATCACAGAGACATCTGCAAATCGTCCAGCTCAGAGAGCACCGACAAGACTCTACAATCCAACCCCGAGCTGCAGAGATTCTCGCCTGTTAGATGCAATTCAGACAAGACACCTTAATTATCACTCAATACTGTAATGAGGAAACGGCGATAGGGCACCATCAGACTGTTTGATTCTGTTACTACGGAAGGTAACGGTTTCCCCTGTCCAGTCATGGACAACCCCAGGGTTGTGCTGCTCGTCTGTTTCTTAGCTGATGGAGCCAGCGTTATCTGAAAACACTTCTGTGGTCATGTGGCCAGCATGACTATGCGCCGAGGAGCACGGTACCTATTTATCTACTCACTCTTGCGTGCTTTTAAACTGCTAGGTGGGCAGGAGCTGGGGGAAGGAACGGGAGCTATCCAGGTGCGCAGCGCTGGGGTCTTGAACCTGGGTTGTTGGCTTTCCAGCTGACAAGCTCAGCATCTTTAACCACTGAGCCATCGTATCCTCCCCCCCACCCCCCGGTTACTATAGACCAGACATGTCAAACTCGTGACGTCACGTGACGTTGCACAACATATCGGGATGGTTTTGCCATTGCTGGCAATGGGGTGGGCGCAGCTTCCGGATGACGCATCCGGCCCACAGGCTGGCTTTTTGACACCCCTGCTATAGACAATCCCAATAAAAGCAGTTTTTGTCTTCCTATAATTCCTGGTCTGATCCACTTGGTCAAATAGTCGAATACACAGTATCTGAACGCATAGAGGAGCTTTCAAGATCAACCATACGAGAACAATTGAACTGAGCGAAGTGTTTTCAGGAATATCCTGACAAATCACGTCTAGAGTAAGGTGTGATTCATACCTTGCACTAAGTCATAATCTCGATTGTTCTTGGCTTACTATGTTGTGAAAGTCAACTGTGTTTGTTCAAAAGTTAACTAGAAGTTCATTTTTTAGAAAATGTATTAGAAGGTTAAACCAAGTCTCAATATAGCATGTGAATCCTAACCTTTGAGCGTGCCATGTGGGTGTCCCATCTAAGTCCCCGAAATTGGGGGTGGACTGCAACCTCCAGTTTCTAGCCAGTCGTATTGCTTTAAATGGTATTGGGAATGCCAGAGGTTTGGCAGAATGGGGCAGAATCTGGGCTTCCGAAAATGGTCTAGCCCAGGGGTAGGCAACCTTGGCTCTTTTATGACTTGTGGGCTTCAATTCCCAGAATTTCTCAGCTGTTCCCTGGTTTAAAGACAGATTAGGAAGTTTGCACTCTTTACATTCCTATGAAAAGTATATAAATGAGGAGGAATGATCAATGGCCCCACACTGGTCTCTTCTCCCACTCTTAGTGAGGAATGTGGAGATCTGAGCAGCCTTTGATATTTGCAAGCGTGGTATGGAGAGGGTTCACCTAGCTGGACTGGGCCCTCCTAAGCTAGGGTATGTTTTAACCACTTTTTCTTAACTGGCTACATTCATCTAGGAGAGGACCAGCCTGAGGGAGGGGGCCAAAGGCATTGTCAGTCATGAGCCCCTGGGCACCCACTTTATCTGACAATTGACAAATACTAAGAATTCATACTAACAGGAAGGAAACTAATGGAAACTAATCAAGGCAACCTAGAACTAAGGAAACAGCTTGCCTCCAGAAATTGTGGGCGTTCCACCGCTGGAGGTTTTTAAGAAGTGATTAGACAGCCATTTGTCCAGAGTGATATAGGGTCTCCTGCCTGAGGAGGGGGCTGGACTAGAACAGGGATTTTCAACCAGTGGTACGGGTACCACCTGTGGTACATTGGCACCTGGCAGGTGGTACGTGACCATCCTAGAGAAGTGGTAGCGGGGGAGGGGAATGAGCTGAACCGGTGGCAGCACCGCACAAGCCTGAGCGAGAGATGGCTGGAGCTGCAGGGCTGTCAGGGCTCAGCGGAAGCGCCAGGATCAGTGCCAGGCTCCAACCGGAGCTTGGCGCTGATCCTGGCGCTTCTGAGCCCAGAAGAAGCGCCAATCAGCTGGAATGTTGCAGCATCTCCAGGGTCTTGTGATTTACATTCAGATGCTTGGCAACTGATTCATATTTATGACGGTCACAGTGTCCCAGGGTCACGTGAAGTGACCAAAACCTGCGGCAACCACCCAGCAGAGGGAGGGGGGGAATAAAAACCAAACACTCCCCCCACCCCACCCCCGCTGCCAATCCTCAACAGAAATGCTCACAACAATGAAAACCTCAGATAGGAGGAAGAGCACCGCTGGGTGGGCAGGTAGGTGTCTTGCTCAGCTGTGGCTTGGGGGGACCACTTTTTTCAGTGCCATTGCAACTTCGAACAGTCACTAAGCGAACTGTTGTAAGTCGAGGACTACCTTTACTTCATCACTTTTTCCCTTTTTTTTTTTTGGTCATCACGTTTTTGACCCCTTGCTAGGCGACTGGTGGTGCTCGGATGTTGCCCTATCCTAAAAGTGGTACAATGGGTGAAAAGGTTGAAAAGCCCTGGACTAGAAGACCCCCAAGGTCCCTTCCATCTTGATTGAGAAGGCAAATAGAAATACATGAACTAACCCAAGAAAATGAAAAGTAAGGTGCTAATATACTCGGCTGCCAAATCTCAGCCCCAATTTATTTTAGGTTTCCTGGACTTAGCAGGTGTACAGTTAGTCCTTGAGTTATAAGCATAATTGAGCCCTGCAATTATGGCTATAAGTCATGATGGTCGTAAAGCAAGTCACCCCAGGATCAGATCTAATTATATTACCTTTTTTTGTGGGGGGGGGGTGTTAAGCAAACGCTTTGGTTGTTAAGCAAAAATCTAATTTGCTAGGGGGCAGTTTTTGCAGAAAATTGGGAAGTAAAGTCTGCTTTCCAGCTTAAATATAAATTGTGACCTCGGGTGGGGGGTGGGGGCACAGACACTGGAACTTTGAAACTGGGCCATAAGTCCCTTTTGTAATTTTGAATACTTGCTGGTTGTAAGCTGAGGACTATCTTCACCTAACTAGATCTTGTTCAAAGGGATTCCAGATCTCTCCACAGATGTGGGAGAAGCTGTACCGAACCTCATAAAGGTAGTCCTCGACTTACAACCACAATGCGGCCCGTTTTTTTTTCTTGCTAAGCCCCACCTTTGTTAAGTGAATTTTGCCCCATTTTGTAACTTTTCTTGACACAGCTGTTAAGTGAATCACTGCAGTAGTTAATAACACGGTTGTTAAGTGAATCTGGTTTTCCCCATGCCTGTCCGAAGGTCACAAAAGGGGATCACGTGACCCCAGGGCGCTGCAAACCGTCATAAATGTGAGTCAGTTGCCAAGCGTCTGAATTTTGATCATGTGACCCTGGGGATGCTGCAGTGGTCATAAGTGTGAAAAACAGTCATACGTCACCTTTTTCAGTGCCGTTGTAACATTGAACAGCCACTAAATGAACTGTTGTAAGTCGAGGACTACCTGTATATGGGACATAATAAATTGCTGCATTCTATCTGTCTAACTAGAGCAGGGGTCTTCAAACCTGGCCCTTTTATGACTTGTGGACTTCAACTCCCAGAATTCCTCAGCCAGCTTTGCTGGCTGAGGAATTCTGGGAGTTGAAGTTCACAAGTCATAAAAGGGCCAAGTTTGAAGACCCCTGAACTAGAGAGACGTAAAGGTATTAGACCCTTCTGAGAAATGTGATCAAAATACCTCTTTGATGAGTGATAGAAATGGCATATTTACCCTGCAAATGTCAATATTATCACTATAAACACAACACGCAAAAATAACACACTAGCTACCATAAAAGAAAATAGGATATTGATGAAAAAAAATGCAATACCCCCAGCATCGAACAATGGAACTTAACAGTTAATTGTTTTTATATGCTAATGAGAAACTTAGGGATTTAGGTTTATTTAATTCAGTTTGGGGGAGTGTGCACGCCGCACACTTGTGCAAGCTGAGAAATCGAACAGAGAAGACATCTAAACAACCCAGGGACAGAAAGCAACTTTGTGATTTCATAAATGGCACATTAGCCCACGGGGCAAGAAGTCTGGGAAGAAATGTTTCAGATCCTTCAAAAAGACTCCACCGTAATGAAGTCACGTATAGGAGGTTGACAGAGGTATTCTTCAACTTAATGACCATTTAATATCTGTTCAAAATTACAACAGCACTGAAAAAAGTCACGTGTCCAATCCTCGCCCTTACGACCATCACCGCATCCCCACATGCACATTATGGAAATTTGGGTGCTTGGCAACTGGTGTGTATTGACCAAGGTGGCTGGGTGGCAGGGCCACGTGATCGCCATCTGCGGCCTTCCCTGCTTCCCCCATGCAAAGTCCATGGAGGAAAGCGGATCTGCTTAATGACCACGTGATTTCATTAACTGCAATGATCCACGTAACAACTATGGCAACAAAGGTCGTAAAATGGGGTGCAATTCCTGCCTTCCTGAGCAGTGGAAATTGCAGCCCAATTGTGGTCGTTAAGTCAAAGGCTGCCTGTATTCCTCTTACCATTTCCAAGGGCCTTGTTTTATCCCAGCTCACAAGGAATGAAGAGAAAGTTGCTTGTGCTGTGAGGGATGTGTGTGTGTGATTAATATCTGACACTTCCCCGTGTGACAATAATCATACATTTCCCGGGTCACTATTCCCACACGGTGCAGCCAGCCAACAGGTTTACTGCCTACTTAACTTGGCCATCTGGGTATGATAACATATGTTTGGTACGCTGAGCTTCAACAAACAAACCAGGGTGTGAATCCAGGTTGTCTGAACCAATGTGTCATTCACGGAATCTTTCTCGCCTCAAAAATGTACTTTTGTCTCCAATAAAAAAAAAAATCTAACCGCACTACCGTTGAATTATACCTCTTTCCCTTTGCTTGATATTGCTTCTCCAAATTTTGGTCAGCATGTTCTTTTATGATGCTGGTCCAAGATGGTGATAGACGTGATCTCTCCACCCATCTCAAAAATGAATGGGTGAGCCCAGGGAGAAGGTCCAGTGAGATGTAAATTATCCATAACTTCTGGAGGTAAGTTGTTCCATGGATTTTTTTTTCCTGACAGGGAGAACAGTTAAACAGTGGAACGGCTTGCCTTCCGAAGTTGTGGGTGCTCCATCACTGGAGCTTTACAAGAAGGAATTGGACAGCCATTTGTCTGAAATAGGATAGGTTTCCTGCCTGAGCAGGGGGTTGGACTAGAAGACCTCCCAAGGTCCCTTCGAACCCTACTATGTTATGTTCCAGCCTTCACGTCAGGCTGAACCGTTGGTGAATTCATCATTCATGTGGTTGTCTTGGCTAAACCACAGAACGGATTTGGATGGACGATGCACCATCAGCTTGGTGTGGACTTTTAGCAACCACATATAGATATTTTTTTTCTTGACAATCTATCCCTCACCTGGTCTTTCAAATTCTCCAAGAATGCCCCCTTTGCTATTTTGAATGATGTCCTCTTCTTCTCTTTCCTTCCACACTGTCCAGCGTTAGAAACTTTTATAGAGAACAGGATCTTTGCCTCCTGTCTCCAGATACGAGCCTGGCCGTTAAGGTTCTCAAGGTGTGGATCTCCTCAAGTGGATCTTCTCATTTAGGATACCTCTACTGATCCAAAATCGTGAGTGCTCCATGTTGCAGGTTTTCCAAAATAGATTGGGCCACCGTTTGACCAGGATGGAACAGGTTCTCCTGCCTTGGAGCTGAGCTCCCATCCAGCCCTAGGATTCTATGTTGTTCTAAGCGAGAAGTCTGGTTGATTTGATCGAGAATCCATTGGTTGCCCTGATTAATTGTTCTCATTGGCAGGGAAATTTCCTCCTTAATTCTAGGTTGGATTTGTTTTTTAATAATATCCCATCTCCCGGTCACCCCAGGCTGCGGTGGGCCTACGGTCTCCTTCCATAGGTAAAGGTAAAGGTAAAGGTTCCCCCGCACATGCGTGCTAGTCGTTTCCGACTCTAGGGGCCGGTGCTCATCTCCGTTTCAAAGCCGAAGAGCCAGCGCTTGTCCGAGGACGTCTCCGTGGTCACGTGGCCGGCATGACTAGACGCCAAAGGCGCACGGAACGCTGTTACCTTCCCACCGTAGTGGTCCCTATTTTTCTACTTGCAGTTTTACGTGCTTTCGAACTGCTAGGTTGGCAGAAGCTGGGACGAGTAACAGGCGCTCACTCTGTTACGCGGCACTCGGGATTCGACCCGCCAAACTGCCCACCTTCTGATCGACAAGCTCAGCGTCCTAACCCACTGAGCCACCGCGTCCATACCGGCGTTTAATTCTGCATTTAACACAACTCCGTATAAATCAGGAAGAAGCCCAGCTCTGCCAGGTGTGCGTGACTGGTTCTGTGGCAAATGAATGGGCCTCCTGCTGTTTTGGGGGTTCATATGGCTTTTTATGGATTTAATTACATGGGGAGGATGCATTTTGCTCCCTCCATGGGCTTTTTCTGGTGCTTCCAGCATTCTGCCATTCTGTCACTTCTTGTCCTACCCTCTGGTGCTTTTGGAGCGCAGGTCGACCCCTCCTCTCTGTGACAGCCCCTCAAGAACCGGAAGACTGTCACCCCTAAAACTTCTCTTCATTAAACTAGACCAGGGGTCAGCAACCTGAAACAGTGAAAGAGCCACTCGGAACCGGTTCCCTCACAAAAGGAAAAACTGGGAGCCGCAAAAAAATGTGTGCGCATGTGCGTACATGCGCGCATGCGCAGAACAGGGTTTGATTGAAGAGTGGAGCCAAGGCGAGATATGCACCTACCCTGCATATTTGAATTGATTGGTTGAACTTTTTTAGTCCCGCCTTTGGCAGAGGACTGGGAGCCACGGGAGACGGCTGAAAGAGCCACATGCGGCTCCGGAGCTGCGGGTTGCAGACCTGTGGGCTAGACACACCCAGTTTCTGCAACGGTTCCTCCGATTTAGCCTCCAGACCTTTTATCATCCGTCTTGCCCTTCTCCGCACTCTTTCTAAGCTCTCAGCATCTTTTTTTAAATGTTGTGATCTTCGTGTGTCTGGCACAGCAGCCAGGATCTACGGAGACTCCGAAGCAAGCAGCAAAGCGACTCCAGAGAAGCTGAGGTTCCAAGAGAAGAAGAATTAAGCCGGGAAGTGATGGAGCAGAGCCTCTGTATCCAAACTCAATCAGGGAACAAGAAGGCGCTGGCAACAAGTGGCCGATCCCGGAGTAGCCCAGGGAGGGAGCAAAATGTGCTGCACCCGCCCCCTCCCCAAATAATTAAATCCACAAAAAACCCCACAGGAATCCCCTTTGTGGGTAAAACAGCAGGAGGCCCATCCGTTTGCCCGAGAAGCAGTCAGGCACACCTAGCAGAGCTTGGCTGCTTTCTGGTTCACATGCAGGGGTCTTCAAACTTGGCCCTTTTATGACTTGTGGACTTCAACTCCCAGAATTCCTCAGCCAGCAAAGCTGGCTGAGGAATTCTGGGAGTTGAAGTCCACAAGTCATAAAAGGGCCAAGTTTGAAGACCCCTGTTTGGTGTTAAATGCAGATTTAAACGCGGGTCTAGAAGGAGCCTTCGGACTCCCAACGGCCTGGAGTGAGGCCGGGAGACGGGCGGCTCTCGGCCCCACGCTTACCGCAGACCCCTCGGCGAAGGAAGAGTCCCCGGATCGGCGGGGAGGAGGGGGCCAAATTCTGTCCGGAGAATGAGAAAAAACACCCGCTGAAAACTAGAAAACAGCTCGGCACGGAGGCGCGTGAGAATGCGCTCCGAGCTCGCTCGGCGGAAAGCGTGCAGGCGAGCCCTGCCCTGCTCCCTCCACACGACCCCTAAGCCCGCGGAACGAGGCACAAAGGGTGCTGGGTCCACTTCAAGGGCCACGCCGGATCTGCCCGGGAACTGGTTCCCCTCCACGCCGGTTCCCCACGACCCCCGAAGCCCCAAGTGGTCCCCGCGGAGGGAGGCAGCGGCGCCGGCCAGAGCGAGAGTTGTCCCGGGCAGGCAGGCCGGCCGGGAGGCGCCGGGAAGCGGGGAGGTGGCCGGGCTTGGTCCTTCCCCCGCGGGCGGGCGGCGCTGCCGAGGAAGTCCCGAGCCTTGGCGGCTGCCCCTCGGCGGGCTCTCGCCTCTCCGCCCCCCGAAGGCGGCTGAGCTCCGCCGCCCCTTCCTCCCCGCCCCCCGCTTTCCGGCCGCCGCGCCTGGCGCACCAACCGAGCCCGCAGCCGCGCAGCGGAGAGCGCCCGAGCCCGGGCTGGATCGCTCGCTGGATCGAAGCGGCCGGCGCGGCAAGGCGGCGGGAGCCCCGGAGCGGCGGCGATGCTCTGCCCCGGCGGGCTGCTGCTGCTGCTGCTGCTGCTTCCCTGAAGCGACGGCGAAGGGAACGTCGGAACGCGACTGAGCGGTGAGTCTCGGGCAGGGCAGGCGCCGGACGCGCCCGGGCGTCGGGGAGTTCCGCTCCTCGTTCCGGAGCAGGCTGGAGGGGAGGAAAGCTGGCTTGCTGGAGGCCTTTTCACACGTGACGCGAGTCCAGCGCGGATGGCACCGTGTTGCTCCCGAGCCCTCTGTCGTCGGGACGTTGGGAAAGGCAGGCTGGAGCCCTCCGCCTCGCAAGCCTCGCCTCCTGGCTGTGCGGCAAGGTTCACGTGTGAATCGCAAAACGCGGGTCTTCGCCTCGCTCCTTTCCGCGCTTCGGCGTAGCTTTCGCTTTCTCTGTCTTTCCTGGCCTGGAGCCGACGGCGAACAGCTGGAGGGTTTGAATTCGCACCGCCCGGAACGGGTGTCCGGGGTGGGGGGCTACAATCTACTCGGCGAATCCGACGGTTGTGAGAATCTAGCCAGTTGGGTTAATTCGTTAACTGCTGGTCCGGTTAGCACGTATTTTTTTTTTTTTGGCACAGTTTAGAAATGGCAGCCGGAATCGCTGAAAGAGCCGCAGTCCAGAGAAAAGGAAGAACGTGCATCTAGGCAAGTGCAGAGTGCAAGTAGCGTTGAGTGTGGGAGTTAGCCTACCCGGCCGGTCTTAAATCGCGTCGTTTGTTTTTTCTGGAGCGGCAGAAAGCTTTGTTGTGGCACAGACGCCCAGCAGTTCCTGTGCTTTTACCCTACAGTGCAGTAGCCCTAACAAGCGGAAACTAAACCAACTTTCAGTAAACCTGGATTTATTTTTTATTTCTTTGTTTTCACCCCATCTTTATTATTTTTGGTAAGCAACTCAAGGCACCATCCTGAACTAACACCCCCTCTTCCTTCTATTCTATTATTTCAGGGGTCAGAATGTCTCCCCACCGCCGAGTGGGCTTACTGGTCCCCCTAAAGCAGGGGATGCTGGCTCAGGAATTCTGGGAGTTGAAGTCCACGAGTCATAAAAGGGCCAAGTTTGAAGACCCCTGCCCTAAAGGATGGTTGGTTGGCCAGGGGCTGCCTTTTCCTTCCCAACCCCTGAGAGCCCTAAGCGCCCCTCTCCAGAATAGGGACCCAAAGACAGTCAATCAATCAGTCAATCAATCAATCAATCAATCAATCAATACAAGCCGATTCAAAGGCTTCAGTATCTTTGGTGTGCTTTGCACAATATCTCATCTGCACATCTGATTTTTAGGCTGATAGCCTTGGTAAAAGACCTTGTGCTGGGTCTGAGATGAAATATAATATGAATGATTAACTAATTAAGCAAGAGAGGACTGTCCGGGCTCCACTGACAAAAAGAAACATTGCTTTTGCTTCCTGAACTGTAAAGGAAATGGGTTAGGGGAGCGTGTTTTTTTTTTTACACATTACAGCACAAAATTCTGTTTATCGTCCTTTTGGTAATGATTTTGTAACTTGTATAATTATTATTGTTAGTAGTAGTATTCACCTCACTCAATGTTTCCAGTACAACAATAACAGGCTGGATAACCCGTGGCTTAGCATGATGGCTTTTAGGCCAACCATTACAGCTGCAATTACACTATCATAGTAAACTGGAATCTGGAATTTCCCTTTAATCAACAAGCAGGGATTAAGCCATTGTGCCGAGTATGAATCAGACCTACAGTTTAAGCTTACTGTATCTTGTCTGTAAAAATCTTCATCACCACAAGAGAACAGCAATATTTTTTAAAAAAAAAACAGTGCTTAAATGTTGAAGGCACCAGGCTAGTCCCCCTCTCTCAGCAGGACTTGAGTGCTGAAGGCGCCAGGAGACGGTGAATTCTAGTCCTGCCTTAGAGGCATGAAAGCCGCCTGGGTGACTTGGCCACTCATCAGGAGATGGTGAGTTCTAGTCCTGCCTCAGCATGAAAGCTGACTGGGTGACTTTGGGTCAATCACCAGGAGATGGTGAGTTATAGTCCACAAAAGCTGGGTGGGTGATTTTCGGCCATTCCCTCTCTCTCAGCCCAACTCATCTCACAAGGAGGTTGTTGTGGAGAAAGAGGAGGAGGAAGAAGTGTTAAGTATATTCACCACTCGAGTTAGCTAGAAAAATAATAAAGCTGGGTTTAGAATAGAATAGAATAGGAATGGGAATAGAATAGGAATGGGAATGGGAATGGGAATGGGAATAGAATAGAATAGAATAGAATAGAATAGAATAGAATAGAATAGAATAGAATAGAATAGAATAGAATAGAATAGAATAGAATAGAATTGGAAGAGACCTTGGAGGTCATCTAGTCCAACCCCTGCTCAGGCAGGAAACCCTACACCATTTCAGACAAATGGCTGTCCAGTCTCTTCTTAAAAACCTCCAGCGTTGCAGCACCCACAACTTCTGGAGGCAGGTTGTTCCACTGGTTAATTGTTCTCACTATCAGGAAGTTACTCCTTAGTTCCAGGTTGTTTCTCTCCTTGATTAGTTTCCATCCGTTGCTTCTTTTCCTGCTTTCAGGTGCTTTGGAGACCAGCTTGACTCCATCTTCTTTGTAGCAACCCCTGAGATATTGGAAGACTGCTATCCTGTCACCCCCTCGTCCTTCTCTTCATTAAACTAGCCATGCCTAGTTCCTGCAACCATTCTTCATATTTTAGCCCAGTCCCCTGATCATCTTTGTTGCTCTGCTCTGCACTCTTTTTAGAGTCTCAACATCTTTTATACATCATGGTAACCAAAACTGGATGCAGTATTCCAGGTGTGGCCTTACCAAGGCATTGTAAAGTGGTATTAACCCTTCATGTGATCTTGATTCTATCCCTCTGTTAATGCAGCCTACCACTGTGTTGGCTTTTTTGGCAGCTGCAGCACACTGCTGGCTCATATTTAAGCGATTGTCCACTAGGACTCCAAGATCCCTCTCCCAGTTACTACTAAACTAAAATAAATTTTAAAAAATAAAATAAAAATCTCATAACTGGCTAGTGGTTTGCAGGCATGGGGATCACAGCCTTATCCCTTGCTCAACAAACCATCATTCAGAGCAATTTTGCATTGCGTTCTCTGCCCACTCTGTCAGGTAATTCAGGCATGGCTATGGCAGGATGAGAATTAATAATGATATATCAAAAGAGAATGTAAATGTGTCTCACTCATGGCCTTGAGATGAGATAAAGATGATGCTATGTGGAGAAAAAAAACCTGTCAGGATATATTTCTCCTTTGCTAGGGCTGAGAAATGGCAGCCAGTGTTTCTCAACCTTAGCTACTGTAAGACATGTGGACTTCAGCTCCCAGAATTCCCCAGCCAGCAACTTATCACCCACATTGCAGTCAGAGTGTCCTGGATGGTTATTTATTTAGCGTATGGCTGGTCACACACAGAACCAAAAGCACTTCATATCTACAAGTTAGAACAGTCAAAACAATTTTTTTTAAAAAGAAGCAATTATAAAACCTTAGAGGAAAACAGAAATAACATTTCAAAGTTTAATGTCGAGTTTGGAGATCCAGTCAGTAGCTGCCGTTGTTACGCAGAGGAAGTCCTTAAAATCTCCTGGGTATCTTCTATTAGTGCATTCCCTCACTATATGTTGGATAGTCTGTTGGGGAGCCCCGCAATCACATTGCGCTGAAGGTGTCTTCCCCCATTTATACAGAGAATCGGCACACACCCCATGAGTTGTTCTAATTCTATTGTATGTCACCCATATGTGTCGGGGTAGATTAAATCCTGGAGGTATACTATTAGGATTAATATGCTGAGAAATATCTTGGGAGGTATAGCTACTCCATGCTTCCATCCACTTTTGTATAGTGCTCTGATGTTCGGCCAGCAGCTTAAGCGCTGTGAGGAGTGGTGGATTTCTTGACTTTAATCGACATCTTAAGAGATCAGAGGTATAGGCATGAATGGGTAGAGAGGAGTTTAGCAGGATCTTACTATACTCCTGAATGAGAGCTTCTTGTCGTCGTAAGTGCGGGGGAACTATGTGGCTAAGAACTGGTAGCCAGTGAATAGGTGTAGATTTTATGCACCCAGTAATTTAGTCTAAAAACCCGGATGGTTTTTAGACTAAATAGGCTGTCTTAAGGAAGGAATGAGCCGTCAGGACCTTCTGCATAATTTCATAGGTCAGTGTTTCTCAACCTTAACAACTTTAAGACGTGTGGACCTCAACTTCGAGCTGTGCTGGCTGGGGAATTCTGGGAGTTGAAATCCACACGTCTTACAGTTGCCACGACTGAGAAACTATGCTAGGCAATGCAATTCTGTCAAATCTCTTCACGTTTGGCCCTCTCCATCTTGGAGGGATGTCCTAGAGTGGCAGGAAAAACAAACTATGGGGAAAGCCAATATGAGGCCAAATATTTTTCTGCTGTCTCAAAGCTGGGTGGAGAGCTGAGCAGCGGTGACACTCCCTGCCTCCTAAAAAGATAAATAGAAATGATCTGGAACTTGGACGGATGCCCTGAAGTTCTTGGGAAACAGTTCTATGAAGACTGAAAGAAGCTGGGTGAGATATTTCCTCGATAGGCAAAAGAGGCTGAACCAAGCTGAGTGGAGCTGGATGCAAATTTGCATTTCTCAAGAATTTGTTTTCATGTTGCCCATATTTCCTTCCGCCTGTTCTTGAACTGGAGAGTGGAGGGAGTGGATTCCCAGGCTGTCTGTTGTATCCTGCGACATTCCTGCAAAGCAATTGGGTTTATGGTTGTTAAGTCAGCCGTGCCCAATTTCATGACCTCTTTTGCCCTGAACGTTAAGCGCATCCTTGCAGTTGTTTTGTTGTTGTTGTTGTTCAGGTTTTGTTGCTTTACAAGATAGGATACAATCAAAACACAAAAGTAAATAGTGGAAAGGATGGGGGAAGGAAAAGGGAGTAGGGAAGGGAGGGAAGGGAAGGGAGAAAAAAAAGGCATCGGCTTCCTTTGGGGCAGTAAATTCGAGTGTTAACTTCAGACCTTGACTTTCTACTTTTGCAAAATAATATGAGCAAGCTATTTCGATAACATCAAGTCTTATGTAATTGGTAAAAGCCAAAAATCAAAATTTCATTTTTTCCCCACCTCAAGCACAAAGTCCAGAAGTGGTTTCCACGTGGCAATATAAATGTTCTTTTCTTTAATCAGTACAGTTAGTTGAGTCATCTCCGTCAGCTCCCATTGTTTTTTGATGTAGTCTTTTTCCACTTCTGACCGTAATCTTGCTGCTGTGCGAATCATTGAGGGTGTTAAGCGAACCATGTGGCCATTAAGTTAGATCAGGGGTCTTCAAACTTGGCCCTGAGGAATTCTAGAAGTTGAACTCCACAAATCATAAAAGGGACATAGTTCCCTCACGCTGGCTGAGGAATTCTGGGAGTTGAAGTCCACAAGTCATAAAAGGGTCATAGTTCCCTCACGCTGGCTGAGGAATTCTGGGAGTTGAAGTCCACAAGTCATAAAAGGGTCATAGTTCCCTCACGCTGGCTGAGGAATTCTGGGAGTTGAAGTCCACAAGTCATAAAAGAGACATAGTTCCCTCACGCTGGCTGAGGAGTTCTGGGAGTTGAAGTCCACAAGTCATAAAAGGGACATAGTTCCCTCACGCTGGCTGAGGAATTCTGGGAGTGAAGTCCACAAGTCATAGAAGAGACATAGTTCTCTCACGCTGGCTGAGGAATTCTGGGAGTTGAAGTCCACAAGTCATAAAAGGGGCATAGTTTCCTCACGCTGGCTGAGGAGTTCTGGGAGTTGAAGTCCACAAGTCATAAAAGGGCCACGTTTGAAGACCCCTGAGTTACACAGTCTCCATTTGCACCCTTCCCAGCTGGCTTCCTGCAAATCAAGCCAGTGCCCTGCACATGCGTGCTAGTCATTTCCAACTCTAGGGGCCGGTGCTCATCTCCGTTTCAAAGCCGAAGAGCCAGCGCTTGTCCGAGGACGTCTCCGTGGTCATGTGGCCGGCATGACTAGACGCCAAAGGCGCACGGAACGCTGTTACCTTCCCACCGGAGTGGTCCCTATTTTTCTACTTGCCTTTTTACGTGCTTTCGAACTGCTAGGTTGGCAGAAGCTGGGACGAGTAACAGGCGCTGACTCTGTTACGTGCTACTCGGGATTCGACCTGCCAAACTGCCGACCTTCTGATCGACAAGCTCAGTGTCCTTCGCTTCCTTGGGTGAAAATTATGGGTCCATCCAATCATTCCAAATACTGACTTACAACAACAACAACAACAAAGTTGGAAGGGACCTTGGAGGTCATCTAGTCCAACCTGTTGCATTATACATTGGGGGGCCCTCAGCATTTCCCCAATATCTCCTCTGTTTTTTTTAATGGCCTTATATGAAGACTTAGAGACTTGTGCCTTTTCCCTCTGCTATTTATGAACCAGCTGACCTGTGCCTTAAGTTTTCCATATGCTCACCTCCTTACCAAGATCAAATTGAATATGTACCTGTCTCCTCTTTTCTGAGAGGTTTTAAGTGCTGCCCTGCAAGGAGAAATCTAGCCACTGAAGCCCTTTCTCATCTTTCCCTGCCTGTAGAAATCTAGCAGTTGTGTTTTCTTCTTGGTCTTAATGCCAGGTCAACATCTTTTTCTTAAAAGCTGCAGATTTAAATCACAGGCTGGGAAGTTTGCAAGCAGCTGAGGCTCCTGTAGATGCATTGTACATTCTCAGCCAGTGAAATGGCTTTGAAACATTTTATAGAGAAGATGAGATTGAAGTCCTGGCTAGCGGAAGTTTTTCCTCTCCTGGCCCAGATATTTATACACTATATTACGAAATTGAAATTGGATTTATTGCGAAGGAAAAGCTGCATTCTCTATTAGAATGCTTATTGGTCACTACAGGGAGAAAAAGTAGGTGTGTGTATGTTTAATTCATTAATTCATTAATGCCCGATTGAGCGCCTGGGGCTCCAAAAGGCGTGCTTTATTGTGTAAGTGCCAAATGTTGCCATTAGTTGTGTGCAAGCAATATCGGCACAGAGTTTTCAAGTGTTGCCGCTAAAATCCTGCATCGCCTTCCAAAAAAAGTCTCTCTTTTAATCCGGCTTAAAAGAATGTCTTGTGGAATTGACATTTTTGCAGAAAATGAAAGCTCATCCAAAAGACGGTGGGGACTGGTACTTTTGGACTGGGTTAGACGCCACATCCCATAATCCCCAGCCTCTGACGACTTCAAAGCAGGCTGGAATTTGGGCAGCAAGGCTGCGCTCCAGGTTCCCTCTATTAAAGGCTGTCATTTTGTGGGACCGAGCAAGGGGGACTTCTCTGCCCATCCCACCTTCTGGAACTGCCTCCCCCCCCCAGAGATGGGGGGCACCCACTCCCCTGGGGTTCCAGAAAGCTTTAAGACCTGGTTCTGGTCCCAAACCTGGGGGTCATGTCTGAATGGGGCTTTTATTGTGTGGTTTCTTGTTATTGCCATGGTTGTTTTAGTCTGGGCCGCCAGTATTATTTTGTGTTTTAAACAGGAAGGGAAGGGAAGGGATGGGAGGGAAGGAAGGAAGGAAGAAAGGAAAGAGAAAGGAAGGAAGGAAGGAAGGAAGAAAGAAAGAAAGAAAGAAAGAAAGAAAGAAAGAGAAAGAAAGAAAAAGAAAGAAAGAAAGAAAGAAAGAAAGAAAGAAAACAGGGAGTGTGGAAGGAAGGAAAACGGAGGGAGGGAGGAAGGAAAGAAAATGGAGAATGGAGGGAGGAAAGAAGGAAAGGAAAAGTGTGGAAGGAAGGAAAATGGAGGGAGGGAGGAAAAGGGAGGGGGAAAGGGAGGGGAGAGGGAGGGAGGAAAACAGGGAGGAAGGAAGGAGGAAGGAAGGGAGGAAGGAAAGAGGAAGGAAGGAAAACGAAGTGCAGAAGGAAGGGAAATGGAGGGAGGGAGGGAGGAAAGAGAAGGAAAGAAGGAAAACGGAGTGTTGAAGGAAGGAAAACGGTAGAATGGAGGAAAACAGGGAGAAAGGGAGGGAGGGAGGAAGAAGGAAGGAAAATGAAAGGAGTGAGGAAGAGAGGAAGGAAGGGATCCTCTAGCAATGTTTCTCAAGTTTGGTGACTTTAAGATATGTGGACTTCAACTCCCAGAATTCCCCAGCCAGCCATGGGGAATTCTGGGAATTGACGTCTACACGTCTTAAAGTTGCCTAGTTTGGGAAACACCGTAGTACCTCCGTGTTACAGTTGGGAGATTTTCAGCCTCAACCTGAATGGGATGTTGGGTTAGGAAGTCACAAGAAAATTCATTTCATTTCATTTCCAGGTGAGCTGATAATCTAAAAGGGGATTTGGTTATCCGTTTTAATGATGCAGGCAAATTTGTGAGGGAATTAAGAAAAAAACAAAAGAGAAAGGAACATAGGTTCCAAGAGGCCTAAAAGAGGAGGAAGAGTAGACGAAAATGGTAATAAGCTCATTGTCTCTTTAGTTTGTTCACTTTCCATCTCTAAAATTAACAAAAAATATAAATTTTCTTAATTTCTCATCAGAAGTTAACAATATCTTATCAAATACAGTTTGTTCTTTATAAAATCCATACAGTTTCACCTCTTTTTCATATCTATTTTGTATTTGTAACAGTGCCCACCGTGACATGTTGATGCCCTGATTTTCCAGCTCTTGTTTCGATTTTAATGTCCCATCAGCATTCAAAATATCTCTATATGCCCAGTTTTTTTCAAAATCTACCAAATTCATGTGTGAGAAAGCTTCCGTCGTTGATAACCACCCTGGGATTTTTACATATATTTTAGTTTTGATTTTCCCCCCATATTGTTATCAAAGCATTTCTAATACAGTGATTTTGAAAATACTTATGAATTTTGTTTTTCCCGTACCACAAAAAAGCGTGCCACCCCAATTGTGGACTTTGGATCCAGTTTGACAGGATGATGGGACAGGATGAGGGAGCCATATTGGGCTGACAAATTATTGGAAAAGCAGCTTTGCACGTTTCCCGCACTTTTCATTCATATTCATATTTAATTCCGATTTAACCTGCCTTGTCTGACAGGACTGTTTGTGGCTCATTCACACAGCAGGCTTCACTTTTGAGTCCACTGAACTGACTCCTGTTCTGGGTTCACACGAAACCAGCCAAAAGATCCACAGAAAAACTGCCCTGAATTTAGATTAACCAGGTTTAGCCTTGGTGTATGTAGCCACTGGGTCTTTATTCTACCTCCTAAACTGTATTGTATAACCATCTTATCATTTCAGCGGTATGGTGACAGTTTCGTACATTTTAAAAGAATTCAACAGGTAAGCCTCGACTTAACGGGCAAAATTGAGCCCGTTAAGTTGTGCGGGTTGTAAAGCAAAGACACCATAGAGTCGTTTTATCATGATGATTTTTTGTGGTGATGGTTATTAAATGAGTACTGCATTTATTAAGTGTTGTTGTTAAGTGGACCGTTGTTCTCTGTGCACCGTTTTTGCCGAAAACCAGAAGCAAACACCAGTTCTGGCAAAAAAAATGTTGTAAATTGTGGTTATGTGGCTGCAGGCTGTGGCCATACTGGTTGGCAAGTGTCCAAAATATGGCCACATGATCAAAAGGCAGGGGCTACCTCGGAGCTTTGAAACTGGGTTGTAAGTCCCTTGGGGGGGTGGGGTCCATCATACCTTCAAATGGTGGCTAAGCAACTGGTCATAAATCAAGAACAAGCCATAATTTCCTGGAAAAATACAGCCAGCCAGGTCCTAATCCAGGAGACTACTCCTCGGACTTCTGGAATTGGCAGCCCACCCTCACTACAGGTAGTCCTTGACTTATGACCACACAAGTTGTTCAGTGAATTTTGCACCATTTTAAACCTTTCTTGCCACAGTTGTTATGTGTATCACTAGAGTTGTTAACTTGGTAACCCGGTTGTTGAGTGAATCTGGCTTCCCCATTGACCTTGCTTGTCAGAAGGTCACAAGGGGATCACATGACCCCGGGACACGGCAACCGTCTTAAATATGAGTCGGTTGCCAAGGATCTGACTTTTGAACTTGATGCTGCAAGAGTCGTAAGTATGAAAAACAGTCATAAGCTACTTTTTTCAGTGCCGTTGTAACTTCAGACCGTCGCTAAATGAACTGTTGTGAGTCGAAGACTTCTTGTTCTTTACAGCACATATAACACTTTCACAGCATAATTCCACGCTGTGTAATGTGCTTTGATCCCCAGAGACCAAAGGCTAGTTTGAGTAGCAGACATGACCAAACTCTCTGATTACAACTGAACAATATAAGAATTCACCTTAGTTTGCAGGATACGTTTGGAGGTGCTAACTGGAAAATGTTCTGGATGGATCTTAGCAGCCCTTGCTTTGAGGTGAGGGGCACCAAATTGCCCTGGGCGGGGGTGAGGAGAACCCCAAAGGCAATATTTATGATTAAAGGCAGAGGTGCAAATCTTTGGCCTGCTAATATGTTTTGCAGGCCTCTTTTATTCAGCAAATTTATATCGATGTTCATCTCGCGACGCGTGCCTCTGGGCTGCTTTACCACCAACCTACAATTAAAAACCATCTAGCAATGGTTATAAAGCGCGAAACGAATAAAAACCAGGATTGCAAGAAAGTAACAAGCCCCTGAACACAATGCAGCCAAGGGGTTGAGAAGGGCTTTTGAAGGGCTTTTGGGGAGATGAAGCCCACCCGTCTTCAAAAGTTGGCTGCTCAAGGCTCATTTATGTAGCCCAAAGTTGCAGCGCACACCTCTCTTTCCCCAAACTGCAAGGGGAACTCTGGGGCTTTAAACAGGGGGATGAGATTATCCAATCCCATTGAGGTCCTTGGAACTGGTGCTACCTGGAGAACGTGCCGTTAGAAAAGTGGAGAGAAGGATGAGCATAAAGAACTGGGAGCCACCAGGCTAGAAAGCGAGGGACCGCGAGTTCAAGTCTCACCTTAACCAGCCAGGTGGGCGACTTTGCTGTCTCTCAGCTCAACCCACCTTACAGGGTTGTTGTGTGGGAGGGAAAGAGGAGGGGGAAGGCATGCTGGATACTTTGCCACTTTGAGTTATTTGTAAAAAAAAAATAATCGAGGTGGGATAGAAATACATAATCTAGTTTCTGCCAACCGAGCAGTTCTGAAGCATGTAAATGTGAGTAGATAAATAGGTACCACTTTGCTGGGGAGGAAACGGCGCTCGGTGATATCATGCTGGCCACCGTGGAAACGCCTTCGGATGACGCTGTCTCAATGGCCTGGAAACGGAGATGAGTGCCGCGTCTGCAATCGGAGTAAAATCAGTAGGGACTTCTATTACAAATTAATTAATTAATTAAGCTGTGCGATGAGAGCCTTGTGAACTGGCTTGGCTCTTTGTTCCCCAATCATATCTCAGTGATCGGCTGCCCAAAGGCTCTCTCTTTTGGTAATGGGATGGCGTGGTTTTGAGTGGGGTGATCTGCCCCCCCCTCGTGCTCACAGTAGGCCTGGGCAAAGCAGAGACACCCCAATATCAACCCCCCTTCTTGTTAAGCTGATGCCCAAGCCGGTTTGGACGATGCCTCCTAAAAACAAAAACACAAATCTGTACTTACCCATGTGGTGTGTTATTAGTAAAGTTGAAAACTCGGTGTTGCTGGCCGCAAGTGCTGATTACCTGCTATCTCGCTGCTACTCAGCGTTTCCATTGAGCAAGGTTTACTTTTCCTTAATTACATCTTTAAAATTGTCCCGAGGCTTTCTTCTCTCTCTTTTTTGCCCTCTCCACACTTCACTCCGGAGTTGCTTATCTGCTTCCCAGAGCTCCTTACTAAGAGAGTTGCTCCGTTGCAGGCTGAGAAAGAAACCCCAGTGGTACTTTTCTCACCGCTAGCTAATCTGAATCTTAAAACTTCCCTCTGCTGCCAGGGATATAACCGCCCGACCAGAAACCCGAAATGTGTTCCATCTTTAGCTTGCAAAAGTCCATTGAGATTGACGGTGAGTAGTTGGTGTTTGTTTGATCCTGAACGTTACTTGCATAACTTCTCCGTGCTGGTTTTGGATTCTGCAAACTTATTTTCAGCTGGTGCACGGGCTCCCAGGATTTTGAGTCTGATCCCTATTGGAATTGTGGCTGGTGCTCCAACACTGGAGGTTTTTAAGAAGAGACTGGACTGCCATTTGTCTGAAATGGTATAGGGCTTCCTGCCTGAGCAGGGGGTTGGGCTAGAAGATCTCCAAGGTCCCCTTCTGACATTCTGTTATTCTGAAATCTACAAGACTGGCCTTATCCACCAAACAAGATATCTGCGGTTTGGGTTGGGTGTTTTTGAGTCTTGGGCTGGGGAAAAAAAGGGGGGTGCTTGGGGCTGAAGGTCTTCTGCGTTTCCGTTTTGGACTATTGCCGATCAAGCAGCCGGCTTAACATATTTGCCAGCTGCCGGGTGGGGAAGGGCGCTCAATCCTTAAATCTTAAAATAATTTTTGCTGAGCTTAATTATTGCACTCAACCCTCTTTGCTCCAGCTAGCAACAGCTCTGTAAGTTTTCAGGGCTTTGTTTTTAAACCAGAGCTGATCATATAAAATACATTTCCGGAGAAGAAGCATTGTCTTGCTCGTTTTGATGATTATTTGATTGAATTTTATCTTGCATCTGTTCAGAATGGTTAGTTCCATTTTGTTGCTTCACCTCCTGCTGCTGTGAAGATAAAGGGCAGAGCCCACACCGAGGGAAGGGATTCGTCCATCTAGGGTGCTTCCCCCAGATCTGGCACCCCTTCAGCTGTCTGGGGCCACATTTTTTTCCCCTCCAAGGTGGGGATGAAGGGAGTTGGGCTGCAGCCTCTTGGAAGAGGGCACGGTCGGGGACAACCGCATCTGGACATTTGAAATGTAATATCCTAACGCAGATTGTCACTAATTGAATTTGATGAATGCGCTGGCTATGATTTCCATCAGCCTCCCGGTGGTAGAAGAAGGGAAGCCGCCTAAAATTGGAACATATTCAATGTCCAGCACATACTTAGCATTGCGGACAGCAAAGGCAAAATCTTGCACAGGACCAAATCTTGTTTGCATACGTGATTGGCCCAAATGCTGTTCTCTCCATTTCTCTAAGTGGGTGCTGAACTTAATTGTAATCGATCAGAATAGAGCCGGAAGGGACCTTGGAGGTCTTCTAGTCCACCCCCCTGCTCAAGCAGGAGACCCTGTACCATTTCAGTCTCTAGTTAAAAATCTCCAAATTCAAGGCAAGCTGTTCCATTGGTTCCACTGCTCCGCCATTGTTCTTACTCTTATGAAATTTCTCCTTAATACAGAACAGAGCTGGAGGGGACCTTGGAGATCTTCTAGTCCAACCCCTTGCTCAAACAGAAGACCCTCTACAATTTCAAATAGGTGCCCGTCCAGTCTCTTCTTAAAAACCTCCAGTGATGGAGCACCTACAACTTTTGGAGGCAGGCTGTTCCACTGGTTAATTGTTCTCTCTATCAGGAAATTTCTCCTTAATTCAAAACAGAGATGGAAGGCATTCTGGAGGTCTTCTAGTCCAACCCACCGCACAAGCAGCAGACCCTGTACCATTCCAGACAGATGAATGTCCAATCTCTTCTTAAAGACCTCCAGTGATGAAGCACCCACAACTTTTGAAGGCCAAGATGTTCCACTGGTTAATTGTCCTCACGGTCGGGAAGTTTCTCCTTAATTCCAGGTTGCTTCTCTCTTTGATCAGTTTCCAACCATTGTTTCTCATCCTTCCCTCTGGTGCTTTAGAGAGTTAGATCCCTTCTTCTTTGCAGCAGCCCCTCAGATACTGTAACACTGCTATCATGTCCCCCCTCGTCCTTCTTTTCTCTAGACTGGCCAAACCCAAATCCTGCAATCTTAGACTTCAGTGACTTAGCCTGGTATGTAAATTTAGTCTGGCTGGTTGGTTTATAAGCCCGTGACTGCAAATGGTTAACCCCAGTACAGGTAGCCGTTGCTTAGCCACTGGTCAATTAGCAACTCTTCAAAGTTACAGCAGATCACCAAAAAGTAGAAGAAGTCCTCAGCTTTCAGCCATTCCTTTCACGACCTTTCAAAGTTACAACGGCACTGAAAAAAGTGGCTTATGACCGTTTTTCACACTTACCTACGACCATTGCAGCAGCATCCCCATGGTCACGTGATCAAAATTCGGACACTGGGCAACTGACTCGTAGTTACGATGGTTGCAGTTTCTTGCTGGAAATAGGCCTTTGTAGCCAGTTTCTAGCAAAAAAAAGTGCTCATGGGAATGCCTTGACTCGCTTAATAACTGAAGCATTTGCCTAACGACCGCTGCAAAACAAATTGGGTCAGTGTCGTGAGTTCCTCAACTTACAACTGTCATGACTTAGAATGGAAATGCCAGGCTTGATTCCAGTTGTAAATTGAGGACTACCTGAAGGGTTCTGGGTGCTGTCTGACCTTGAATGTTTTCTTGCAGACGTTTCATGACCCAGCTGGGTAACATCATCAGTGCTAGTCTGTGGGGAAGTGGCGGAATGTGCCTGCAGGCAATTTTCCCCCAGTTGTGTGCTTTATGAAGCGTTTGATGCCCATAGGTGGCCCCGATAAAGGAGAATATTTGTAGCTCAGAGTTGAAATGAGGGGTCCTTGGTACCCTCTGAGCTGGGTGGTTTTCCTGCAGACGTTTCATGACCCAAACTAAGTAACACCATCATTGTGAGGAGGAGGAGGTGGTGGTGGTGGAGGAGGAAAAGGGACTGTGGGGGTCCTTGGTACCCTCTGACCTGGGTGGTTTTTCCTGCAGACATTTCATTACCCAACTAGGTAACATCATCAGTGCGAGGAGGAGGAGGAGGAGGAAGGAAGGAAGGAAGGAAGGAAGGAAGGAAGGAAGGAAGAAGGAAGGAAGGAAGGACTGTGGGGTCCTTGGTACCCTCTGAGCTTGGTGGTTTTCTTGCAGATGTTTCATTACCC